>NC_048430.1:12272806-12273083 GCF_013103735.1 Etheostoma cragini
CCCCCCCCCCCCCCCCCTTCTCTCTCTCTCTTTCTTTCCCCAGCTCTGTACTTTTTGAGAGGCCTTTTCTTTCTTTGTCTTGACAGGGACAGCTCCCTGCCCATTTGATGTTGGGCTTGACGGTCAAGGATAATGGTGCGTCGTGGGACTGTTGTCATCCCTGTCAATAGGATGGCCGAGGGGGGAGGGGAGTTGGGGAAACTAGGCCGGGAATCTACCTTTTTTTTCCCTTCCTTCTAGTCGGGAAAGAAGCGCTGCATTGTCATCTCTGGACGTC
>NC_048430.1:12273183-12322889 GCF_013103735.1 Etheostoma cragini
CCGGTGTCTAATAGTACTCCTTATCTCAACGCCAGGATTCCCCAGGCCCCTTTTGGTGCAGCCATCAAAATTGCCCACCTGTAGCCTGAGGACAGAAAGGGGGGGACTTGAGGATGGTCTTTGCTGTGTTTTCTTTTAATGGGAGTATGGTTTCTGTTGAGTGAGCAACCTGTGTCACTTCCACCTTCCCCCCAATCACTAATGACGTGTCAGAGGACACCCACGGCGAAGGGCCCCCTCATTGTTACCTTGCATCAAGGCAGAGCTGTCCGTTGCCACCCTGCCGGAATTATTGGTGGCAATTTGTATGTATGGTTCGGCGGTCACAGGGAAGGAAGAAGCCTTCAGGGAAGGTGCAAGGCCCCCTCGCAGGAGTTGGTAAAAGATGGAGGCGAGGCTCAGTTTTTTTTCCCTTGCTTAAAGATCCCAGAATTTGCAGGCCTAGCAGCGGGATAATCAACCCGGGTCAATTTCATACGAGCAAAAGTAACCGTCTGCCCGTTTGAAGGGCTGATCTGTATTTGCTACCATGACTGGCCATTGTCCTCTGGAAATTAAGTCAAAGTTCAGCGGGGGGTGGGGTGGATTATGTTTGTGGCTTTATAGTTATGGAAGGGAAAAAGACAGGAGAAGGCTTAGAGACAACGTCGCGATTTGTCTTCTACTTTGAGCGTTTTAAAGTCGTCCACCCCTCTCCTCTCTCTCTCTCTCGTTTCCCCTCAACTTAGCTCAGCCCGACCCTTGGCTGACAGACACTCAGCCTGTGTTCAAAGCATAATCTTCAACCTCTAGGTAGCGCCGCTCAAGCTTGAAAACAAAATCTCCACCAGAGAGAGAGAGAGAGAGAGAGAGAGAGGAGGTGGAAGAAGACAGAAGGGGGGGTGTGGAATAAAGGCACATTAGACAGACAGTTCCTCTCAATTGCTGAAACAATAAGCCCTATTTATCGCCCATTTAAAAAAAAAAAGGTTTGACGTGGCGCCGAAACAGAGGGGGCTTTCATCTCCCTGGCATATTAAACTGTCACAGTGCTTAACTTTAAATTAAGGTGACACGCCAGTGACTTGGGGATGTCACTAATAGTGCAATGGCGACCTGCTAATAGAAGTACAATATGACACGTTTGCTTTAACTAAAACCTCCGCTGTCAGATTACACCAGTGACATCTTCAACTTTTTCATACATTAACGTGACACTTTGAACAAATGCAATTTGGCGTTGAGAGCGGGACAAAAGGAGGCGTGCGATTCAAAGCGTCGCGAATGGTATTGTCACGAGGGTGTCTCGGCATAAAAGGATGACATTTTCTTGCATTAGGTGACAGTAATAAATCACACGTGGTGCAAGCTTCATATGAGAATCATGTGCCCTCGTTGTTTGCAACATGTCGTAAGAGGTTTAGGAATTTCGGTGCAGAGTTGGTGTTTATTGAGTGGCGCGGTGGATTGGGTTCTCCTGCCCTTTTACTGTAGCTGAGAAACCACCCTGTAAATCCCTTTAAAATATTTTTTTAGAAACACTGTATATACACAGGCGTAGATTCTGGGGAGGATGCAGGGGATATTCCCCCAGAATCTATTTAGAAGAGGTACATTTTTCTCCCTAAAAATATGATTGGTTTTGGGAGATTTAGTCCTCGTCATTTTTTTACGACATTTTTGAAGGCTTTTAGATGTTGACTAACTGCGCAAAAACCCGGGTAATGAGCTGCCAGAACTTTTCCTGTTAAAACGGATTGTTTCTTAGAGTGTAGGAAATGAAATGTTTGACACTGAAACTTTTCTCAGGGATGACCCTTCAGAGCCACCCCCCCGTTATGTGTATCCCACCCCCAATGGTGAAACTAAACATACGTCCTTGAGTATACACATGTTTGTTTGTTTTTTTAATTGGTGCAATATTAAAGGGGACATGATCTCCTTTGCGATGTTCCAGAAAGACGACATTCCTTTGCTCTACTGCGGAAGCACGACAGCTCGGCCTTGTGTCAAAAAGGCCTTAACCTTGGATTAGTAGACTCGTTGAAATACGTTCCCATTGTTTGAAATGTCACATAACATGTCTTGCATCTTAACACACTGAACAATACATGCCAGCACTGTCAAGGGGATTGTGGATATCATTGTGGTGATAAGTTCTTTTGTGAAAGGGTGACATTTTCTTGCATTAATGTACGACAGGACCGTACATCTCTTATGTATAACATAAGCCATATGCACCACAATGCATGTGTTCAGAGTCAGCATGTTCTACTGTTGCGTTGTATCTATATTAACACGGACTCATGGATAAATTGACTAACTTTTTATTTTAGCAGCTGTTTGGTTCAGCTTATTTCTGGAGTCCTGGTTAAATGGTCCCGGCTAGATGAGACAAACTTCACTTCCAGTAGAAAACATGTTGTCATTTGTTGGGCATTGTGCCTTGGCTCACTAATCCATTACCGGTGGAAAAACACATTTCTTGTACTTGTTTGTCTTTATTTTTTTTCTCCACGGAAGCTATTTTTAGACACTGCGGTTTCTTCTTTCTGCTAAGCTGAAATCCATTGAAACAGCCATCTTTTTCCGGGCTGATTGAATGGCTGTATACTGTACGTTTAAGGGCTTGACTCCGTCCCCCGAACTGACTCATGTGTCCTTGGCAAAATACACAACACTCTTTTAAATGATCTTCACAAACTGAGACAATCTTGGTCGCCTGTGAATCAAATTTACTTCAATGAAGTCCCCTTAGTTTCCAGAGACAGGCCTCTGATTAGAACCCTGACGCTGACTCAACAATCTACGTTTCCAATTAACTGAAGGAGGCCTGGGACGATATGGGCCACTGCCCTGTTTTACACACACACACACACACACACACACACACGCACACAGTTTTTATTTGTTACATGCAGAAACGCACTCAGAAATACACGTACTGTGCAAAAGCTCTCGCTCATACCCACGTACATCTGTATTTACATCCACATGAGTGACGCAGGAATGCACACACACCCTTCAACCACCTAACCTAGTCACGAAACTTCAGCCACGCATGCACAATGCCTGGGGTCACTGAAACAATCAGAACAGATTTCAGGGCAGTCAGTTTACTGCAGAACGTCCCAGTTTACAGCTTTCCATTGACCTAAATAAACAGGAAGCATCCACAAATACCAAAAAGTCAAAAATCACGGGAGATAATCACAGCTCTCAACAACAATGGAGACTTTGTGAACTGCACAATTTAATACGTAAATATTTGACATAGGAGAGGGAGTTGGGGTTTTCGCAGGGCTACATGGGGACAAAACAACCCTTTTTAAATGGTTTAATGTTGACTTTTGTTATGAAACGGTGTATGAGCCCACTGATGAGGCAAATCCTGTACAAGCCTCAGACTGTTGGAGATATCTTTTTAAGTTCTAAGTGTTGACAAAAGAGACATAGGTAGATGAGTAAGAAGAGGCTTTTGAAGTGAAACGGGCTGTAAGTCCCACATCGCACCCTAAATGTTGTGCGCTGTAATCATGCAGCTATGCATATGGCACATCCTGTTTAATTCACCTCTACAAAAATGACATGCATTTCTACCTGCCTACATGTGTAAAAAGCCTCGGCGGACTCATCCTCCTGCTTAGCGTCAGGGCTAATTGGAGAAGAGGGGGAGGTTAGAGGTTTACCCCAGTAAAATCCCCTAATTCGTGGATTATAATTTAAAATATTCCAAAATGCTAATAGGGAATTGCAACCAACAAAGGGACAATAAGACGGTCATCCAATTACTGGCATTTTCTCCCCCTCTGTTTTGGAAGGGGGCCTGGACAGACCTGGAGCCCCTGAACGCGCCTGGGCTTTTTCCTTTTCAACTGAAGACAGAGCGCCGCTGCTCAAGCTGTGAGCAAACACGGGAGCTCCGGCAAGGCCCTTCCCCGCGTCTGCCTGTCTCACAAATATGTTAATTAGGGTCCAGATATTCACACACTTAATTAGCGGGGGCCTAGGTTTGTTTCATTTTGATTGGGGGGAGAAAAGGGGAGAAAAAGAAGAGTGGTTTACTTTTCAGTGGCAAATTTAAATATGGCCTCAAGGTGATGAGGAGGTATTGTTAACTACTGTACCCAAATGAACTTTTCTCCCCCTTTTTTTTTCTTCCTACGGCAGCGGGGAAAATCCAGCGTGGCCGAGATTAGGCTGTCATTTGCCAGCGAGCGTTTCCATTTGGAACATGAAGTGATTGCACTAATTGAAGTGGCATTCATTACATTAACATATTATATGTCGAAAATGAGACGAGGCCGGCCCCTGTACCTACACACTGCACCGGGGAAGATACTGGAGCCAGGGTTAAAGGATGGGCGGGGGTGAGGGGGGAGCCTTGTTCAATGTTCTAAGAAAATTGCATGCCGGCTGCCTCAATAGGCGTCATTAGACATGAAATTAGAAATTTTTCGGGATGAACTGTTCACATAAAGGACTGCAGGGATTTGACACAAGCACTTTGATGTGTACGATTTAGCAAATGTCTTTCTTATGTCTCCTTGCCAAGTGTGTACTCGGCCGTAGCGGAGCACAGTATCAACTTTTTAGCCCGTGGTCACATTGTTACTGTACGGCTGCAACGTGGAAAAGCAAAGATTTGAATTTGTGGCGTGAGAAAGTCAGCATTTGCAGGTGAAAGGAAACGACTGAAAGACAGAAAGTTTGCCCTGCGATGGCCTCCCTGTGCAGCCATGTCTCTCAAATAAGCTTTTAGAAAAATGAAATTCAATTAGCAAAATGCTTAACAGTGAATCTCTGTTCCATCCGCTCTTAGCATAAAAAAAATGCCAGAGAGAAGAAACCAATTTCTACATTTGTGCTTTTGATTTTCTTATTGAGCTTCAATAGGGGGGCAGCCCATTATTCAGTTCATCTCAAAGGCATTTTCTTTCACACCCGGCCCAAATATCACTTACAAGAATATTATATTGCTCATGTAAATCTCTCTTTTCTTCCTTAAAAAAAGAAAGCAGCTTGGCATATTTATTGGTGAGTTGTGCTGAGCCTCTACCCCCCTCCAAGATACCCCCAATCTCCCACCGCACCCCTTACACTCATACAATGACCCAAATACAGTAGGAGGGACAGAGGGTCTAGACGTGGTTTTTCTAAAGGGGATCCTCTCTGCCCTGTGGCTCAATATCGGCTTCAGGTATTAAACATAAACATATTCCCTTTGCTTTTCAGTCTTCCCAGGGGAGATTTTGTATATTTATTATGAGCGTCACTCACTTCTGCTTATCTATCCTTTAGCTTTATTGTTCAAACCAGTTGTTATCAAGCACCGTTCGTACAAAAGTGTACCCAAAGTGATTTCAAAATGAGGGTTTTCTTTTTTTAAAAGAGAAGAAAAAATGCAACTGTTCAACCCTCATGTGAATTAGTTGATGGATTGATGCAGGTGAAATAAATTCTCCCAAATTTATGTTTGTGACCCATAAAGACCCCCATAAAACACCCGCAGTCAAGCTTATTTACATGTCCAGGGGTATCTACGAGATACAATACTCCAATAATACCTTCGGAACTTGCAGCACAGCTCCTGTACCAACCTTTATTTATTTTTTTATTTTTTTTATTGTGCTACCAAACCACAGTACAGTATGTGTTGTAATGCAGCTCTGCACTCCGAGCTGTATCTGACCCCGTGGCCGACATCCACCACCATCCAAGTTGCAAGAAGCACTCAGAGATCCCTTGAATTTTTCGGAGAAATTTGACATCGGTCCAAAAACCAATCCCCTGGCTTTGAGAGAGTATGTAAAACATGGACCCCCCCCCCACCCCCACCCCCTCCCTCCTCTCTTTTCTTCACCTACAGCTGACTGGAGCACCAGCTGGTGGCGAGCAGCCAAGACTGCAAGGCATTTGCTTTTACTTGTAAGCTAACTGCACTGCTGAACTGCTTTTGGGATTTACTCTGCATTATAGAAATGGGCTGCAGTATAGATTATTAACAGGACGAGTGTGTGGGCGCGCGAGCTAGGGCCCTTTTTCCTTAGTTTGTGTTGCACTTGCTCTCTTTATCCTTTTTTGTCTTTTTTTTTGGTTTGCTTTCATTTGCATCTTGTCGGTTCTCTGTACAGTATTTAGTGGACAGATCTGATTTGTTTAAAGTAATTTTACAGATACATTTAACTTCCCTTTGCCAGTTTTTATTGTTCAAGCATACTGTCAGGTCTAAAACCTTGCAATCGGCCGGTGTGTTTGGCACCACAGATGATACAAAAACGGTCATAAGTACGTTTCTGTAAAATCTTAACATATTTGAGCCAGACGAATGAATTGTCTCCCTTTTTAAACAAGCAATTTCATGATTCTTTTTCTTTCACTATTTGTATTGGGTCTACTTTTAAACCTCCCAAATACCTCTAATTTTTAAGAGCAATGGACAATATCTTGAATATTTCATGACACACTGTAGGTCAATGGGGGCGGGGGAGAAGAATTGAAACGGCTAGTTTTCCAATCAGTCAGCGCTGTGTTTCGGCATCACTTGTCACTCTAAACTTTTGAAGTTCTGAATCGGGCCATAACAAGGACGACTGTTGGCATCAGTCTCCACTTGCCACTGTATCTGTACTGTGAGCTTAAGCAGCTCAACTATAATGAATTCAGCAGCTAAAAAAAAAAAAATCCACTAGGAGTAACAACAGAAGCTATTGCAGCTGCCGTACTGAAAGTTAGACCTCAAAGATTGTACAACTTGGCACAAGAGATAAAAAAAAAAAAAAAGAGCAGTACTTCAGCTGAAAGTCTAAGAAATCAGCAGACGGGAAATCTGGACGCATATTGAAAAGGTTTATTCCTTCTTTAATTTGGGAAGATGTGAGAGTGCAGATGCTGGAGAAGAACGCACCTCTTTCCCCCCCTTCCATCTTTGGGATATGCATGTGATGTGGTTGGGTTGGATTTGCGTCCATCAACGCCAAGTCAGGAACGAGTGTGCTCGTCTTCCCTGCCTCGTGTCGAGTGTATTTATACTTTGATAGTGCAAAATAGAGCAAAAGGGTAGGGGAAGAAAAAAAAAACCTCTTACTTCTTACATAAAATATTAGAATTCTCATTGTTATGACGACTTGCGCTGAGAAAGCCTAAGCCTCTTGACTTATGAATTTTTAAAGTATCCAAAGAACTGAGAGGGAAGCCTTTTTTTACCCCCCTACTGACCTTAATCTTAATAGGTCTCGGAGACAGGTAGAGTGATAAATGGACTAAACTGATTTCATATGAAAAGAGGAGCTAAGCCCACTTTTTCCAGAGGGCTTGCATGGGCTCTTATCGCTGGCAGGCGACAAACAGCTCCAAACTCCAGGTTCCAGAGGAGCGTTTGGGGCGCCCACTGCCAGCTGGGCTAATGCATAGATTAGTTTACAAGTTTGGCTCCAATGCCAATTGGATTAAGCCTCATCATGCTGGGAGGGGGGGGTTTCCACATTGTTTGACAGTCTACATACGGTCAGCATCAGGCGGAGAGCACCGCTGTGATTGACTTATGCTAAATCCCTTCCTTTTTTTGTGTGTTTATCTGAACACATTGTGACCAACGTCAGCTGGGTTGAGCAGTTTTTTTGTTCATGACGTGTTGTGCTTACTGTTTAGGGCTTTAGTGAGGCATCTTCAGCTCCAGGAAGCTTTTATATTCCTAAAATAGGGCCCATCTTTTGCCCTCTGGTTATGTCTTTGATACCCGGAGCCCCAATTCCCCCATTTAAAGGAGAAAAAAAAAGACGTGTGTCAATATCTAAATATCACTGACAAGAGACTGTATCTAATGCGTCTACACTGAGCTATAATCTGAGTTATCTCTTTGAATTAGTTCACAGAAAGGCGCCTTTATTTTCCCAAGTAAAATTGGTTTGGTCTCCTTTAAGACTCTACTTAAGGTTTATTTGATTAAGACTGGAGCGGAGCATGGGAAATCAAGGGTGGTGGTGGGGGGGGGGGACTTACAGTGGCATTCCTCAGTAATATTTATACCAATCCCTGAGCTTGTAAATCATTTATGCACTTTCCCACTCACGTATGTCTCCAAAACTCAAAAGGCCCTAAATTGGAAGCGTGAATTTAGGACCTCGTAATAATAAACCAAACCTCCGGCTCGGGCATTGTCTCTCGTCAGATCATAGGAAGAGGGTCAAGAGCAACTGGACCTCTAGGCCACCCCAGGGACCCCCTCCCGAAAAAAACCCTAATGGCTCTGCAGTGGGACCGCCGCAGAAGCCTTTAATTGTTATTTCAGCACCCCCCACCCCCACCAACCCCACTTCCCCACCGCGGTGTCCGGGCAAACAAAATGGTCCTGATAGCTTTGTAATGAGAGGGAGCGTCCGGAGGGAGCAGGCCAGTGACTTCCAAATACATTGCCCTTGTTAGCAATGTTTGGCGCACTGCTCCATTGTTACAGATGTCGGTAATAGAGCGCTAATAGAGATCCATTACCCTTAGGGTATGTGGGTGTGTGTGTGTGTGTGTGGGGGGGGGGGGGGAGAGGGCAAAGAGCCCCCATAAGATTACTACACTGGCTGACCTCTGCTTTCCTCTAAAACTTATTTATTTAATTTGATCAAGCACCAAGGTGGTGGCGCGGTCCGGCACCGCGTTGATTATCGCCTGCCGTCATTTCAGATTCAGGATTACAAGTCCGTTTTTGCCATGGAAAATATTAGTTGAGAGGAAGGCAGGGAAGCAAGGGGGAGAACAATAGAATAACAAATTGCATGTTGCCCTCAGGACAGAAGGTAGACAGAAACATTAAATTAATGAGCCCAGAAGAACTTTGTCACAAATGAATCGTGTAAATACATTGATCTTCTTCCTTTCCTCCCCTCCCCCCCTCCCCTTACACACACTCCTTGCCAGCCTTAATGATCTCTTTCCCAACCATTTTTACAATGCGGAGGAAAGCAGAAAACCTGTTCTGTTTTTTCACCGGCGCTGCCTCTGTAAACACTCTTCCTTCTTATCTGCACGCTGCCTTCTCCCTAGGCTATGGAGCAGATTTTTCATTTAGCTAAAAGCTCGGTAAGAGGTCTATGAGAATGATAATCCTACCACGGGTCGCAGCTGGCGTTTCCGCGGCGCGGATGATTAGTCGGGAACGTTTTGCATTCGACCTGAAGAAATTCTCTCAGTGGGAAGTTAGCATCCGCTTACTGTCTTTTTCAGCGAGGCCCCACTCATGGCCCTCATCCCTCCCTCTCTGTCTACACACACACACACACACATACGCACACACTCTCTCTCTCTCCAGAGGAGGCTTTCATAATGGATGATGAGGGAAAAATTTAGCATTTGCCTCCCTCTCTTCCTCCTCTCCAAATACCGTCACAACTGTCACTGTGCATGACACCCGTTGACCTTCGCCAAATATATTTCTAATTGCTTCTGACGGTGTATTGGCACCCTGCTGGTCCAAAGGGCCCCTTTTCGGAGCGCCACAGAGTGATGTTAGATATCTGACACTTTCCTGCAGGTGCGGAGTGAGGGATCCCCTCAGACGGAATTAAAGGCGGCGAACAGGAGAAACGGGTCATGAATGCACTTATCTCATTTGTCTGGCAGGTTTAAAACGTTTATTAAAAGGCCCTCAGCCCTAATTCCCTCAAGCAGGTGTAAGCTTACGCTGAGGTGTGAATTATATCCAATCGAGCAGATACGCTGGTAATATGATGAACGCGAGCTAAGCTTTTCCAGGTGGAAATTGAATAACTCATGGTTTTCTGGGCCTAATCCATCCGTGCATTGTCGAGGACAAATAAAAGCTTCAGTTGCCTTTTTGTGCAGAAACACTCCTCACAATAAACTGCATTAGTGGCTTTACACGGCTCTCAAATGACACAAATACAAGTGCATGGAATCCACACCCGGCGGTTGTGTACTGTCCGTGCCACGGTCTTGTTGGGTAATGATTTTATTAAAGGACATTTAACCCTTGGCTTGTCATCGGGTCAGAAGTGACCCGCCGTTGTGTTTAACTGAATTGAAAACTCCCTAGATCTAACTTTTCCAATTTAAGATTTTGAGGCATCTAGTTTTTGGGATGCAACATATATTGGTACTATCTCTGGACTAAAAAATATTGTTTGTTTATTTATTTATTATATTGTTTGTAAATGTTTCTCAGCTGTGTTGTAATAAAAAAAGAGGGGTGTCACCACTGAATAATAATAAAGGGAGAAGTGGGGGGACTCGGGTATTCACACTTTGTGATCAATCACTGGCTGTTTCTTCATCCCGTAGGCGCATATTTGGGGGGATGCAGGGGTTATGTGTCTCCTCCCCCACCTCCAATATTTAGAACAGGTTGATTTGTCTCCCTAAAAAATATGATTGGTTTTGGGAGATTTTGTCCTCGTCACTTTTTATTATTTTTTATATAATTCAACTGCTGTATTTTTAAGGGGCTTAGTGAAGACGGGTCATTTTTGAGCCAGAGGACAAAGGGAGTTCACAGAAGGTGAAGACAATATTAAAATGTTGTTTGACTCCATTTGGAGTCAAACCCCTGACGACCCAGCCTGCTTAAGTGCCATTTAAAGATGCACTGAAGGAACACATGGAGCTTTTTCCACTTTTGGTGCCTCAGGTCACATCACAACAGGCCCACAGTTGATGGACAATGTTCACCGATGCAACAAACTCAAAATGGGTATTTGCTCTCCTCCGAGCATCATCTGCCACCTGGCTTCAGTTATGTACACAGCCACGGTTATTCCTGAGAGAATTCAAATAAGCAATGTAGACATACAAATTAATAAAATCAGTTTGAATCTGAATTCAGTTAGGTGAATATTTATATAGATTTATAGTTTTTATTTATTTGAACCCAGTGATTCACATACCTTCCTACTTGACAACGGTGAATAGTTTCTTTGTTCATTAAATACGGTATATGCAAGGGTTTAGCCTTGGTTTGAGAAGTGATTGACACATTCTTCTGAAAAAATAGTACTGGACTACGTACAATAAAAAGATGTCTTTCTTTATCTATCTTTATTATCTATAAAGTAGAGGCTGATCACTAAGACTTATGAATAAATAATATAACAAATTTGAAAGTGGGGGGATCATCTCCCCCCTGTCCCCAGTGTAAATTACGCCCTTGTATAGTATACAATGATGCTTTCATCACCTGACATGCACTTTGGCACCATGTTTGCAGATGTATTATTATTTATTTTTTTAAAACTTGATGTGTAGACAATTGTTCATGCTTGCCTCTGACTCTGACTTGAAGGCCAATTTTGACTTGCAGTTCACGCCAATAGAAACTGAGAAGAATAGTTCTATTCATTGCAATAATTAGCTGCACAATAAAGCTGTGTTTGTGAAAATTGTGATACACGATGCTTTAGTCCGTTTGTTGCTTGGAATGCTTGACTTATGACTTTATTTATATAGCAATTTAAAAACATGCAGTTACAGAGTGCTTCACACGCACATGCCCAATACATATTTAAAAATAAATAACAATAAACATGAGTTACAATTCAGGAGAAGCCTACGTCAATTGCACAAAGGTACAGACAAACCTTTAAGGTTATTTCAATGGAATATCTTAGCGCTGTTTCAAAGGGTAACAATGTTTTTTATATATCGCAATGACTTCTCGATTATCAATTGCAGAAAGGGCGTCATTAGTTCATATGATCCTATTGTGTGTTGATGTAACATGTACAGTGTACATCATTACTCTGTTGTAATTTCCTATCATTCAAACCTGTGTGTTTTTAAGATGGAACGTTAGAATGTTACTTTTGGCCGGTTTTGACAGCTCTTATGCGTTATTAGATTGATTGAAGGAGCCCCGAGTTTGTGTGCTCTCAGACGTGATTGCGGCGAATGCCGATCGGCCAACGCGTGGCGCCGGTGCGGTACACACGTGCGTGTTAGCCAATTGTGCTGTTTGGACAGGATGCGCCGGCACGCGATCTATGGCATTACGACATCTAGTCTATTTTTGTTAGCGAGCTGCTTGCAATATGACAAGAAGAAACAGAAATAGTCTATTATACTATATACTGCATTTATACAGACTTGGGATTTCTGGATTGTCTTAATGCACGTCTGTACACTGTACATTCACTATATTTACTCAAGTACTCTACTTATACTTCTGCTCCTCTAGGTTTTTTTGTACTTTTCTTCTGCAACACATTTGTCTGACAGCTTTAGTTACTTTACAGATTCAGATTATGAATGCAAAATGCAAAAAACTGATAAAGGATGATGTATTATTCTATAGGTTGAACTACCCAGCAGTGTATAAAGTAATTAAAGTGAGCTCCACTTTAACCAACTGAAACATTAAAGTGATGAACAACACACACACACACACACACACACACACACACACACACCGTTGAAATGACTTGTGACCGCATAACAAATGTTTAACTTTGGGGTGAATTCTGAGGAGTTCCTCCAATACTGAAGCGCCATTGTCATCCTGGGCTAAAAAGATGCGAGAAAAACATGTTGGATGAATACAATCATGTGACCAGAAGTAATGACAACCGTGACCCATTTTGCACGATGATAATTAGCCGTCCACCGCCACAGGGCGCTGACCTCCAAGCAGGAAAACCCACAGATCTAAAAGAGCTCTTTGTCACGCAGGAGAACACACTGGCATCTAACATGCCTTGGACTCGCTCACATTCATTGTGTAATATGTTTGCAATATATTGCATGCTATATATTGTATGTGCTGTGTAGAATATAGCACATGAATAGTCTCCTGTTTTGGCTTAAAATAACTCTTTATTTTCTATGAAATCTGACCCTAGACAAACTTTGGATCATCGCACCAATAAGTTTCTATTAGCTGTGACGAATTCAACCTTCATGGCCCCTTCGGGATCAGATTTAACACCATCGCACTCTCGGTACTATAAAAACGACACAAGGAGAACATTGTCAACTTTCTGATAGCGACGTTGTTTCAAGTTCCCTCCAGGCGACCTAAGATAAAGACTTCTGTCCTGCTCTGACTCATTTATAGCTACAGTTGTGTTATCTGTTTATTTTTTCCTTCAGATGCAAATGAAGTTCTCCGTCAAGTCCCGTGAACTCTGAACTTATCAGATGAAGAAAAAAACACTTCAACAGCAGCTCCCATTCACAGGGATGATTGGAACCTTAACAAGCGTGTGTGTGATCCTTGACTCTTATCACATGTATAATGGTGAATATTGGAATTGAATCAAAACAGAAAGAAAACGTAAGATTAGAAAGTCAATCTTTTTTTTATTTGAACATCTCAAAAACCTTGAGGCAACATCTGATATGCGGGTACACAGTCCTCTAAAAACACACTTTCTTGCCCCTGTTGGATGGATTTAACTTCATTCACATTATTGTAATTGATATGTAAGATTTTCAAAACGGAAGTTGGACTTTTTAAGTGTTTAATGTGAAGTCAAACCATCTTTTCCTCCCAACTTTTTATTGTTAAACACCTTCAAATAGAGTTAGCTTCAAAATCATTTTAATTACTATTCTTTTGTTTCTATTCTTTAAAAATTTAAAATTTAACTATAGGCCATAAATATTCAATCCCCACATAAATTGATAATGATATATTTAACCCTTGTGTTGTCCCTCGGTTCACCGGGACCCGTTCAGTTTATTTGACTTTTTGTGTTGGACTGGCGTTGAGCTTCAGGGCCCCCGGTGACCCTGGCGTACTATGTGATGTCATTTCACGTTATCTGGGCCACGCCCTTCGGGGACCCGAGACCTATCTTGCACTTGGACAACACAAGGGATATTGTTGGTAATTCAGGAAAACCACTCCAAGTGAAGCTATAGAGAAAACCAAAATATTTTCCCCAGCTAAATACTGAATGTTAACATGCGTGCATAAAAATCTTGCCGTTAAAATAAATCTGCAATTCTACAAATGATATCCAAACCTCAAAAATGTTTCACAACAGATTTTCGGAGAAAATGGAGTCAGTATGTTCTCTTTATTTACCATTTAGACAACATGATTGTACATCATATATCACCACATATGATTTCATTAGGTATAATTCTATTGAAGACGATAAATGATTGTATTGACTTATCGTCCAGCCCTACCTAATTAACATTATTGTTGACCGGAGCCACAGTATGTTAAATAACCAAATTAGGGGAAGTTTAAATATGGACTTAAGAACTGAACACGCTCGCACAAGTCAAACCGGTTCCCAACTCTACCACTCCAGACTGCTGCTAAATCTTTTTTTTCTTTAAACTGATAATCAAAAGTGCAAAACATTGGTTTTAGATGACAACATACAGAAAAGTACACTATACGTTCCTGCATCATCTTGTACCTCGAGTTGCGGTGAGGAATTTTGAAGTCCCGTCTCGAGTGAGAAGCAGAAAGAGACGAGATTAGAAACGGGAGAGAAACCTGGCGCCGCCGCGGTGAGCCATAAGCGCCCGAGCCCCGGCTCCCTCCACCGCTGTCTTGCGCTGTAAGTCGTTCGTGTATCGCACCTACCAGGCAGATCGGGGAAAATTTCAAACACCGAGTGCCAAGATCTTTATGTGGATTTCCCCTACTTCCAAATAGCTTAGGATAATTCTCCGTCTAAGCTAATACCTGGTGAGGAAGTAAAGCCTGAAGGATGGGATTATTTAATATGGCATTTTTTAAATGTGTGACACGCTAATCACATCTCAGAACAGGAATACTTCAACCGTTTAACTTTCGTCAAGGGAGGAGAGTTTTTTTTTTTTTTTTTTTGAAGGGGGGAATAAGTCTTCAAAAGAGACACCCCCCTTCCTTCCACCGCCACCTCATACCGCTGAAACCTGCTGCAAAAACCACGATGACAATGACACATTGTGGTGCCATAAGAGGGGGGAACCAGGGAGGGAGGGCGACAGAGACGAGTAACCTCGAGCGCACGAGTTTTTATTCTGACTGTTGAAAACAGGGGCCACCACGGCGACGCAGGGAGTCTTCACTCAGTGCGTTACACATCAATCCCAGGACTAGACGGCAGACAGAATTACTCCTCTGTGCACCGATAATGATTCCACAATCCCTCACATACCGGGCGTCTTGAATCTCCTTGCGGATTTGGGGATAAAGCCAACTCTCCCCCCGCCTCCTCCCCCAACACACACTGGATTCTAAAAGTTGAACAAGGTGGAGTAAGACTAGCTCCGATTTTGACCACTCTGAGCCTGGCGAGGAAAGTTAGTGCGCTGCTCGAAACGCAATTGGACAAGGAGGGGAATGGGCGAGGAGGGTTACCTCGTCTCTCTATCTCCGTCATCTTGTCTGTGGTCATTAATGGTTAAACATCTGAAGCGTTGCTGTTATATCAGCATGAAAAGTTATTAAAACGCACGCACACACACACATACATACCCTGCCCTTGTGTGTCTCTGTCTTTAAGGATGGCGCTCTGATAGTGGTGAGGAAATCAATGAAGGGGCCTGAGAGCAGCCGGTCTGGCAGACTTGACACGCAACAGAGGAAGGTAAATTATTGGAACTTTAATTACTTTGATCCGTCATGCATTGTAGCATTGTGTCAGGGAAGTCAATGCCATGACAGACGCCGAACAAAGGCCAGCACCGCATTTTCATAACATCTTTACTCCCTTTTTCCTAATGCCTGATTAAAGCCGGGGTGTCGTGGACCAAAAGCCCCCAGCCCCTGTTTTTTATTTATTTTTTCTTCCTCTGTCTCCTCTGCCTCTATGCACTGATTTAGAAACTCATTTTGAAAGCTCTGTTTACCCAACTCGTTACTGAAGCCAGGGGATTGAATGCTGGTCTATTATGGGCCTCTGCACCACAGCTTTACAAACAAGCACAATGCGCCCGCGCTATCACCATTATCACATTGTATGACCGTAATGTATCGCGTTGTTTTTCCAACCCATAAATATAAGTCCCATGTTTTCAGCTAAATTAAGAAGGATTTTTCCTCCACAATGAAGCCTGTCCTTTTTCTGAGTGGCCCACACAAGAAAACAAAAGAAAACCTCACAAAGTAAATGAGCAAGAATGAGAAATTCCCTTTTTTTATCAAAGGATGTACAAAATTACTCCTTTTTTTTTTCTCTCCACTATTTCATGAATATTCCTCCACTTAGTGTTGGGATGAATCTGCAGGATTGTTCTCAGAGCAGATAAATGGCCAGCATGTGTGGTAATTTAGAAGCACACATTAATCTCCAATCGTGGCCTAAGAAGGGAATAAATAGGGAGCAGAAACAAAAAAGGTAATTGATATCTAGCAAATGGGCAGACCCCCTTCAAAAAAAAAAGTTTTGCAGATATAACTAAGGCGATCATCTGCATTATTAATTGCACCAACTGCAATATGTGAGCTGAACAGGAAAGAAAAAGTGCTTTGTTTGAATTCTTCATTCATGCGCTAAGTACGATTAAGACAAACTGTTGTTTTAAAACTGAAGGGAATTGCTCAGAGAAAATTGTCAGCTGTCATCAAGAAAGGAAGGCTGCTCTTGACTGGAGTCTTAATTCATTAGCGGATCACGGATTTACTAACTTCAGTCCTAATCATCCGTGCAGTAGTCCACTGATGGTTTATATATTTCTGTCTCTGAGTGATGTGTGTTTCATTGTGTTCTGGAGTTTTGGGATAATCCTGCACAATGTGACCAAAACGAGGCTGTGAGACTCATGCTCAGTTGTAGAGGACAGCGAGGACGTTGGCTGTCGCTTCCGCTGTTGTGACGTGTCCATGTTGACGTCATGCGGTTACCAACACTAGCTAACTGCCACACACATCAGGATGAGAAAAGGTTTTATTGCCACAATAAGTTACACTTATTTGCGTAACTGTTTCATAAGAAAAAAGAGGCTGAATAGGCTAAGTCCAGCAAGTGTAGTGGCTAGGGATGTGGGGGCAGGGGGTGAGGGGGTGGGGGTACAGGTATGCCCCCCCTAATATTTATAAGAGGTAGATTTGTCCCCTCGAAAAATATGAAAGACAACACACTCCCAAATAACCGTTCAGGGGGCTCCCTAAAGTGGACCATACCATCTTAACCTTTCTTTATCTCTTTCTCCGTGAAATCAAGTTTCCTTCTTGTGCGGCCAGAAATGTCCAGATCAATCGATGTAACGGAAAATATTAACTGTCTATTTGGGCAACACATTGCTTCAAAAAAGGGAGGATCCCCCGGTTATAATGTTCCTGCTCCACTATATTTGTTGCCTAAACTGAACCATGAACATGACCTAACCTTACCTGACGTTGTTTGACTGACTTCAACACAGCGATGGGATGCAACTTTTACTCAATGACTTTATTTCAGAGAGAAGTTTGGTGCCTTTTACTTACAACATTACAGGTTATGATTCAACATAACACATGCTCACCATGTATCCTCAACCAGCTGCATCAATTAAAGGCTGAATAATCCTATATGTAGACACAGACACAACTCTTATAGTAAACGCCCTCAAGTGAAGTCACTTGAGTCAGCGTTGTTTAGGTCTAAAGACTACAATTTTAAAGATGCAAAATGGGTGGAGCTCACTTAAATCCACAAAACATAATCTGCACGTCCGAATTTGTGGAGATTGCAATTCATTTAGGCCGTGTTCCATATTTTGGAGCACACACGCATACCAACACACATACAGCAGAGAGAAAACAGTCAGTGACTGATAAATGCATCCGCACATTCAGTCTCTATCTCTCTGGTCATACTCGTAAACATACGGACTGATGTGTAAATGCAGAAAACCTTGTGTTCTCAAAGGCCAACGAGTCGCTGTTCCCGTTAAAGTATTGAACACGAAGCGCTGCTCTAGTGCGAAGTGAACACCAGGGCTCTGTGAAAAACTTCAAATGTTAAAACCCCTCAGACAGAGGGGAAAAACTCATACTTCTCCCTTAATTTGTATTGATGGCCTGGAAAAAGAGAGAAAAAAAACCAGCATGCTTTGCAGTTCTGTAAGGGGGGAAGATGTTTAAGTGGAGATTAATTCAAATTTCTGCTTGCTCAGTACTTGTAAAACTAAAGCAATTTATATTCCTTCTCTTAACGATCCCCCCTTTCTCTGATTGCGGTAATGTAATCTAATTGTAATTATGATACTATCTGAATCATGCAGACCTTAACATGATTGGAGCTACTCATTGCATTAAAAACTAATTTTTGAATAATGATGAAAGGAGCACTGGAAAATGTGGAAGTATTACATTTTTTCTTTATCTCTGTTTTGTGGGGGGGATCTTGTTCTCACTCCCTCCCTCCCTCCCTCCCTCCCTCCCCCGGCCTACAGTCATGGTTCTGGTATAAATGACAAGGAGGAGTGGATCCAGCGAGTGGTGGGAGGAGGTGTGGGGGGGTGGGGAGGCTAGATGGGAAATGGACCACCCCAATTAAACGTATCGGGCGCATCAGTGGCTGCAGGATAGCAGCGTACCGCTGTGAACAAGTTCACTGTCGTCCCACGAGGTTTAGCTTATCATACACATGTGCCTCCTACGCATGTATTTCTCCCTCCGCCCCTCCCCAACACCCTAGCAAGCATTTTATGCTGGAATGATAAGACTGAAGTTAAACAGTAGTACCATCCATGGAAGCAGCGGCCGGTGATACAGGCTCAGTGTCACAGTGACAGTATTGTTGAATCTGGAGGTCTGAATGTCTCTGTAAATGGAAATGAATGTGTTAGAACTGTTTAGTTTTCTCACAAATTAACAATTACCGCCAACATTACCACTAATTTCCAATACCCAAATGAAATCCTGAGAGTCTTGCTGGAAACGGGGCGCTCCCGTCGTCTCCATCGTTTGGTGTAAGGTCCTAAAAGTAAAGAAATGGTCAAATATTTTAGATGAGTCGTATGCCAAGTCAGCAGCATATGTTTTGGTCAGTTTGTCCCATTTTGCAGCAAGCAAAATGGAAGTAAGCGGAACAAACAGAGAAATGTTTCCTTTCGGGGACGCCATTTAAAATTGGAGGAAAATTACAAGTTGAAAAAAGCTTATAATTTGCAAAATATCGCAGAATATTGCAGTATGTTTAAAATTGCAATAATATCGTATCGTGGCATAAGTACTGTGATGAAATCGCATCGGGAGGCGTCTGGTGATTCCCACCCCCAGTTTTCAAAGATAAAAACTATTTTTTTGAACTGAGTGATCTTCTTCTTGAGGCAAATAAACCCCTCTACACCTACTTTTTATTGTTTGATTTTATGTTCCCAGATCTACTTGGATACAGTAAATCACCGTAGTATGTGTATACTGAGAGAGAGAGAGTAGTGGTAGTATTAGCTTCACTTTCATGCAGTGAATCATTGCAGAACTGGTGCTGATGGCAGCGCGGCAACATTTCTTGCACCCCTTTTTCGCTCTAAATGGATAAGGAAGGTACTGCACCTGCAAGCCATGTTAACTGTAAACTCCCGGCTTTATAAAAAAAAAAAAAAAATCAGAATATGACTCTTGGAAAATCTCATTTAAGGGGGGCAAAAACCCACAAGTGTGGATCACGAGCCAATTCACAGCGTTTAGAAAGCAGACATGAGACGGAGGTGAGAGAGCGGGCAAAAGAGGGAAGGGAAGGACAGATAACCGGACAGCTTTCACACTCCGGAAGGTAAAGCATTTAACGTATGAAAGGAGGTAGTAATGCAGAAGTGGCTGGCCCGCTGGCGGGGGGCTAATGGGCATCGAGACACTGTGAAAGTCTCTGCTGCCGGGAAAAGGCTCCTTAAAATCATGCAAGGGGAAGATAATTTACCTGTATCTTCCTGCCGCTCAAAACAGGTAAAGCCGGCACTTTTGGAACAAATGGGTTGGATAAAATACTGGGAGACGGGGAAGGGTAGCCATTCTGACCCCAGGCAGCTCAGGTGCCCCATAAGATCTGTGAAACCAGAATCACTCAAACCAAGTCTCTTCTCCAGGAGACGAGCAGTAGTGGGAGAGTTTTCAGAAATGCCGTAACTTGTTTAACTCCAGTCTCAAGCAGGTCAGATACCTAAATACACTGGCACCAATATGGCAATATCTGTCCTAAGCATGGTCCGGTTACCAGTTGTAGAATGTATCTAAGTACTAGGTACTTTTTACTTCTACTCCGCTACATTTCAGAGAAAAATATTGTACTTTTTACTTCACTACATTCATCTGGCAGCCTTAGCTACTATTACTTTACACTTAAAGTAATTTCAAAATAATACATTTTAAAGCTGAAATTGCAATACCTCAAAACCGTGAAACTGTGATATTTTTGCTTATGTTACCATACCAACAGAATCTTATACCAGCCCAAACCTAATCTGTCCTTCCCCGGAACTCTTTCTACTTTGAAACTACTTTTTACTCCTTTAAAATTCACAGTGACGGTTGGCATCTTCATGTTGGTGTTTGTGTCAGGTCATGTGTCTCAGTACACTGTTGTAGTCACTGTTCAGTACTATGCTGTGAAACTGGAAGCACTGCTGTAGTACAGCGGGTGCTGTCGATTTTTTACAATATAAACACACCGGATCTAAATTTCCTTATTTCAGTTAAACACATATCCTGATGATTTGGAGAGTGTCTTGCACCCAAAACATGGCGTTATTTCCTTAATCTATGATACACGGCCCCCGATGCACTCACTCATGGAGTTATATGGCACTCTGCAAGATGTAGCCATTTCTTCTCTACTTTAAAATGGGAAAACGGCTAATCCATTGACATAACAGTACGCATTATAGTCCATAAAAAGAACATGCCAGAAGGAATGAAAGGCTAATAAATAAAATAATAACTGATCCCATGCTTTGGGGGAACCTTTTTCCCCACTAGCTACAAATGTCACCATGTATCACCTGTGTGGCACCTGACTGAAGCAGCCGCCCCACAAACACAGTCACAAATCCCTCTGCCAACTATCTTTAACACTGCTAAAGGATATGTGATTCTGTCCCCTTTTACATCCCTCCTACCCAACCCTGAAAATCCATCTGCACGTGTATTTTTTTTTTTTTTTCGTCTTTCTGTTAACGCACAGCCACACTCGGCTCATTCAGCCATGGCAAACTTGCACAGAACTCGGGCTATTTGCCTTCTCCTGATGCCCTGCTTTGCCTCCTCTGAGCCACCTGGGTGCTTTAGTGGCTTTGAGGCGTGTGTGTGTGTGTGTGTGTGTGTGTTTGTGTGTGTGTGTGTGTGTGTGTGTGTGTCACTGTTTTTGTGTGCTGAGGGCATGAGCCATATTTTCATGGAAAGACTTTGAAGCAAACAGCATAGACCGCCCTGTGTTTTCATAGCACGTCAAAGAGTAAAACTTCCCATCTTGAAAACTGTCACCTTTATCGGTAACTGACCAAGTTCATTGAAGCAAAACCAAGGTTTTTAACTTAAGTCAGCTCTAAAAATGTACTCGGCCCCATGAGCTACCGTGTAATTCCATGGCTCCTGCAGATCAAAGATATCCAGAGAAAATCCTGTGTGCACAGAAAAGTATCTGAATAAAATGGCTTTGAAGTGACCTGTCCAAGGGTCCCATTATTACAATGATTGGAGGTGTGTCATCATGCCCTTAACATATGGACCCTAACATAATCTCCTGCCACCGTGAAGAAGGGGCTTCCATTTCTTGAGTGAGTGGAATTCAGACGGCGATGCCTGAGCCGTAGGTGTAATTTACTGATGATACCAATCTGACCTCATTGTATTTTCTTAAGTACCCGGGAATTAGTTTCCGAGGCGCTGGGCAGGGAGGGTTTTATTCAGCGCGGAAGGGTCACAGGAGAGTCAAAGCCTTGATGAGACGGGATGATCAGGTTCTGTCTCTCTTAAGTCTCAAGGGTTTTCCTTCTCTTCTCAGTATTAAAGACTCCCTGATTGTACTCTGGACACCCTGCAGCTGTTAACAGCTGGCAAAAAAGGAGAAGTCACACGAGCCCTCTTCGTTGCCTTTGGGAGTGGCGTTAAAAACTGCTAATAAACGTGGGTGCACACATGCACGCGATTACATATGTTCAGCCAGAGAGATACAAAAGAAAATCTACATATGTGCAGCCCAGTTATTTCATCTCTCAACAAAGAGTGCAATGATTAAAAGAATCTAAACATTAAGTTTGCATGAAGAAACAATATTTGCAAAAATTACAAATGACAATGAGGAGAGGCTTTGAGGGAACGTGTTTGTACTTTTCTTTCTTTGCAGGAAGGCCAGCAATGAATTGAAAACTATTAAAAGTGAGTTTGGGAGGTGGGTGATAGAGTTAATTTCCCCATGGCAGAGCAGTCAGGAGGCCACGCAGGATGAGAGGTGGGATTGAAGTGGTCTCTTAGCAACAGCATCCCCCCCCCATGTCAGAAACCTTTGCTCCCCCAGCCCCCCGGCTCCAGGAGGTACAGGGAAAGTTTTCCTAGGTGTCTTTTACACCGCTTCCGCGTTGTGATTGGTTGAGGGGCTTCCACTGGCTGTCAACCGCCTCCCTCGAGGGAACCTGGCAGATCTCAAGCAGGAGGAAACTGGGGGGAGAATAAAATCAATTTTAAAGCTCACATGCCCCACTGGGTGCCAAAGCCACTTCGGGGACACTGAAGGATGCCTGAGTTGACAGGATTTGACTTCCAGAGGTAGAGAGGTGACAAACTCTATCACGGGCACAGGGCGGTGCCGAGGGCCTAGGAGGGCTAACCTGTTCTCGGGGACGGCTGACCTGCCACAGGGGAATCTGAAAAGAGAAGGGGGCGGGGTGAAGAAAGTTGGTACTGAAAAGAGAGACTGTGGCATTGCGAGAGAGGACGGGGGAATAAAAAAAAAGACAGGAAAAAAAAGTGGCAGAATTCAGGGGTGTAAATGATGAATTACTTTTCATCAAGTGAAGGGAAACATACTCCGGAACAATCCAGAAAACGGAGCAGGGAGACTCTGACCTCGTGCTGCAGAGCAGCCAATATCTTCATTCAAGAAGACAACCATGAAATTACACAGAAAATGGGATTGTCATGAGCGGGCCCTTGAAAATCTTGGGTGTACAGTCATTATGGCACGGGGAAAAGAGCCTTCATCCACACATCATACCCCCTAAGAGAGGGGAAGCAGGGTGTGTAGCTGCAGGGACGGCTGCTAGAAAGGAGAGGGTTGGGGGTTTGGTTTAATGAAAAGAATGATTCAATGTTTCCTGGGTTTCCCACTTTTGAAATATTCTAGGTACAGTACGTCTTGTATTAGGTTTACATTGAGGCAAGTCCTCTCGTAAACTGCCCTGTATATTTATTTGTAGTCCACACGCATTCTTGAAGGAGTGTTAACAAATGTTGGCGAGGCGGTGTAATTAAAGGGAGACGGTTGTTTCTCTCACATATGAGAAATCACACACAGACACACACACACACATACACAAAGATTTCATGAGCAGATGCATGCACGGCGAACACGCCTAATGAGCAATCAAATAATAATTAGGAAAACCAAGCCGAGGAAATATGTGCGAGGCTTTGAATACAAGATGTTCAGGTTAACCTCTGAAATAACATGGAAAAGGAAGTTTTGAACATTCATAAAACTCATGCCTTCCAGTATGTTGAACTCATAAATATACGCAAATGTTGACATGTTTGTTTTTCCTTTGTGACTGTGATTTGAAAGGTTTCCTGAATGTAGTCAATACATTTGACTGTCTATTGGCATAATTGTATGGCCCATTCACGCGAATATCCGACCATAATTACAAACTATACAGTGACGGTAAAATAGGCACAGAGAGGATTTTAAAACACTGTTAATTTACTCCTTGTGGATCTTCATTTACATGACAAATGATTTCTTCAAGGAATTGTTTTGTTGTCTTTTTTTCTTTTTTTTTTTTTGCAGATGCATGTCACAGTTAAGGGTCTGTTTGCTCCCATGAACAGTGTCAGAGTAAGGATGTTTCCTGGCTACAACATGAAACACAGGTTTCTACAAATGAATTATACGTTGTTTAATGTCAGACATGAGCCGGTAAATGCTGTCCATCACTGATCTTATTGGAGAATCCTCCCCGTCCGCAGTCGCAGAACAAACTGAGCGCCGCTCTTATCTTACGTGTTCTCTTCTAATTGTTTAAACAAAGTTTCCAATGGGGGGGTTTCAGTGCACTTTCACAATGTTTTGATGAAAAAGTTACATAACTCTTGTATGTCTTAGAATTGAACTATACTTGATATATTTTGCGGTGGCAGGCCAAACACCAAATGATCAGTATTGGCCTTGAAAACTCGTACCAGTGTCCATAGATAGAAGCCATAGACTGTTTAATACTGGTCAGAGGGTCGGATGTCACCCATTGGTTTGTGGAGATCTGCTATCCGTTGTCGAGTCTGCCGTTATGGGCACAACCATCTCGGCTGCAAATGTGACGATTTTTGACGAGCCCATAGTTATATTACATATAAGACAGGCCATGGACTGTCAATCACATCATAGCCACGCCCTAAAATACCCCTAAATTATTGAAAATTATTATTGAAATTATTATTCATAAATTGAACATCATTTCAGATAGAATACATTTTATGGAGTCCCCCCCCCTGCAGGAATTCAGATGGAATACAGGTTTAAGGCAACTCTGCATTTACACTTTGCCAAACCAGTGGCTTTGTCCATTCACATTAACTAAATGTGTTTCAATGGTCTTAAAACATTATCCTGACCAAACTATGACATAAACCAGTTTGTGATTATCCATCAACATCTTTCACTATTATTAAAAATAATTCATAATTTCTGCTTTAGGCGTAATTTAATTTAAAATAGGTTTATTGACCATGTTTTAAAAAGCACAAAGTGCTACAAATATCAGAAAAGCGTATCCAATTTTGACCCTGAAGGACAAGTTCATGGTCGACGGGGGGGGACAACACAAGGTTTTAGATGATCACACTTAATTTGAAAATGATACAGCTGCAAAGGAATGTTTCTTGAATGGTGCCAGTGTGAGATGCTATATGGCTGACAGCAGCATATGAATATCACACTGACGCTTTAGAACAAGAGACACATTGTTTTCCAGTGTGAATGTCGTTTTTCATCAAAGTTGATGGAAAGTTTTGGAGAATCCTGTTTACGATTGGAAACTGGGAAGCGTTCTCCCCCCTCTCCCCCCTGTAAATTCTTCTCTCTGAATGCCGGTTGTACTCTCAAAGCACAGAATTAACGAGACGGGGAAAAAATAGGACTCGGCGGCGGCGAAGCGATGTGTCCGCGGAAAGTATTTTTGAAGGATCTGTAATTTTCAAAGTGCTCTGCATTTAAATGTCCCTTTTATTCCTAAACAGCCTTAAGACACTTTTGAAACTGCTCGATTCACATAATTAGATGGGGCCAACAGATGACTCTCTCACTGTGCCACACAGCCATTAGAAAAGAGGTCATTCTCTCTGCAGAATGGCTACTGTTCTCACTTGTCATTAACTTGCCACTTCAAAGCAGCGAGAGCCATGTGACACCACCGACAAATGAAATAAGTTACACTTATCTCAAACAGCCACCATTACAGCTGCAAACTTTTCAACTCCAATCACCCTCTCGCTTTTTAACAGTCTGTTCAAAGCGCGCTTATGTCCTCCAGTTTAAGATGCCATGTCAGAAAAATATATCTCATATCAGCCTTTCTGCCGAGTCTCCACTGGATGGGGTCTGTGAGTGGCTGAATTCTTTTTGATGCCAGTAGAATTAGAAGAGAAGCTCACCTTAGACTTCTGCTTTCCAACTTTTGTCGAGTCAATCCTGGTCGGTTTGAATGTACTTTATCTTTATTTTTATTTTTTTTGCAAAGACAAAGCACATTCATACCATGCTTTGCATCATTTTACTTTGTTGTCCCTTCAGGGGAAACTGGCCTTACAGCAACCATTAAAAATGCAACAGACGACATGCTTCAAACAACCTAAAAGATGAGATGAAGCTTGCTTTCCATATTATATAACACAAATTAAATGCACATTTCCAGGCATGAGCACATCACCCTCTGAACAAACATGCATTTGCATAGTTCAAAGAAAATATTATTTGTTGCAGATATATTAACAAATGTGGACAGCAAATGGTAGTTCTTCTGTCTTGAAATGTGGCAATAAATGGTATAGTTTGCCAAACTCTCAATACATGAAATATTCTATTAATGCATCCAGATGTCTCAAATATCAATGGCGTTAATGTAAAGACAATGTATTAATTAAATACCCATGTGGAAGGACCATCTTTAAGCTACAAGCTTGAGTACAAACCTACCTTTTACAGAAAATGTATCACTTCTGTCTCTAAGTCCTGGTGCTTTGGCTACATTTAACGCGTAACATGTGCGGACTATATGTTTTTAATGGAGAGCTTTTGCTCTGGCATTGTTTCTTCTTCAGTTTTTTGGAGCCGGCACAGCGCTGTGAAAACCTCAATCTACTGTCAGCTGGTATCAGAGGAAACCAGAACACAAAACTGCCTATACGGTCAATGACAGCCATTAAGTCAGTTTAGGTATTTTGGCAGTTTAATTTAAAAGAAATATAGACACTTTACGATCCATTTGTGTGTAGAAGGACCACAAACTTCTTTGTCCTGTTTTTATGCTCTCGTGGCCGGTGTCGCCAGGGTCATTGGGCGCCTAGAGCGGGCGCCCATATATAGAGGTTTACTCCTCGAATCAAGCGGGCCCGGGTGCAGCTCAGACCTGCGGTCCTTTGCTGCATGTCATTCTCCTCTTTTCCCTTTCGTGTCTTCAGCTGTTCTGTTACCGGTCACTGTTGAGCTCGATTGGGAAATGCGCGTCCAGTACAATGTGTTTTTATCCTGAATAGCACTTTATCACTACCCCCCCATCACACACACACACACACACACTCTCTCTCTCTCTCTCGTTCTCTCTCTCTCTCTTTACACATAGCTCTTTGTCAGTGGGCCGCCGCACCACCAAGGCCCAAATGTCAACCCTGCCAAGGTTTCCTCTTTCCTACCCCGGATGTTTGAAATGCTATCAAAGAGTTGGCGTCTTCATCAAAGAGGTAAAACTTTAAAGGGTTCCACCTTTGCCGTTGCACCCCCCCCCCCGGCCTCTTCTTCCTTTAATCTGGCAGGGGTTTGGCAGTCAAAGGTAAATAAGTGTGAAATGGGACATGTGTTTTCCATCCTTTTCCCTTTGTCACACATGTTCTCCTCTCTCTCTCTCTCCATGATTAACATTCCACCTACTCCAGGTCCCGTTTGTTGGCGGTCCGCGGGCCTCGCTCACGTCGGGCCTGCCAAAAACACGCCCTGACCACCTGGAATTACAGAGCTTTCAAAGGCCTACACTTCCTGTCCATCTGAAATCCATTGAGGCTATCAGAAGTCCCCCCCTTCCCCAAGTAGGATGACAAGATTCCTTGCTCTTTCTGATTGACTGTTTATTGGTCTTTATTAGACAGGGGTGGTTATTTGAATAATAAGCCAACAAAGATGAATCCTCCTTAAATTTGTAAACTGTGGCTCTGATTGGTGCCAGCGGCTCCAAAACATGACAGGAAATAAAATAGATTTTTTGTGTGTAAATTACCCAGTTCCCAGTCACATAAAAAAGGAGAAAACAGTCTTCCCCCGCCATGTTTCCAGGCACAGGATGGAAGAGCAGACTGCTTGGGATTTCCCTTGCCGTCTGCGGCCGCCAAGTCAGTACAGGCGTGCCCGCGGGGCCGGAGGTTGGCAGCGGCGTGCCAGTTGTTTTGTTTACCTTCCACCCAATGTCCAAGAGACGCGGCGTCAGAAGGTCTTTAACAAAACCAATCTCCTAGTGCAACCAGTGCCCGTGTTTTATTTATTTCAGCCTGTTACGCCACGCCAGTCACATTTGGGAGTGTCCTAAATACCTCCAGACTTCCAACAAATTTTTTTGATGGATATGTGGGCTGTGTTTCACGATGAAAGGCTATTTTTTTTTTTAAATGGCAATGACGAGATTATTACCGCACTTTAGGCCCACTCGGCTGACAGCAAGTGAGCACCTGTCAGACCCCTTGGTTGGTCATTTTTGACGCGTTTTCGGACGCTGTTTGAGGGCTATGCTGAACACCATCCGATCCAATCTTTTTCCTATATCTTTTCCCCATTTGGTTTGCAAAATCTGATACAGTTTTTTTCTGATAATTATTTCCAATGCTTGAATGAGAAGTTCTGTATACCATTGTCATGCTTTATACCCGGATACAGGAAACTGTCTGAAACTATTTGGTTAGTTTGGATACCTTGAAAAACAAACCTAAACCTGTAGTCATTTTGACCTATCCATTTTTCCAAGAGGAGAGTGTTAGTTTTATTTATTGCTAAATGTCGCATTTTGGAACAGAAACAGCTCACGTGTCCTTGAAAAAGCATTCAGGAGCCGCTCTGGTCATTATTGTAAATCACAGCCATGTTTCTCTACCATCGGCTTGGAAGCACCCCCCCCCCTTACCTCCATATTTTGAGTCCTTGTACCTTGGCAGGAGGGTCCAACCATATGGCAAGACTAAGTGTCGATTATCAACCAATCTCATATATCACACACATATCCAATGAAGCCGGATATTCATCACTCGTGTAGCACTTTTTTTCCCCTGCACTCTCTGGTAAGTAATGACAGATGAACAGCCTACCTACAGCTTCACTGATCCAGAAATATCAAATGTGTTTTAGGGCCTTGCCAATAGTCTGTCTTTTTGTCATTGAGTCACAAATGTTAAAATCTGGTTTGCAGAAGTATTGCCTTTGACACATTTCACATAATTTCAGTTTATTTTGATCTTTGGCTGTTTCTTCATTTTACCGATTTACATGTTGCTTTTTTAAAGGGAGTCTGGTGGATTTAGCAATGGCCATCTCAGAGCTGTTTCCAGTTAAACAAAAATGATTTTACTCTCTTAATAAAAGTTCCGTCTCTGTAGGGATCCTTTCCATCTTTTATTCTGGGTGATTGTGTATCCACAAAATCCCTACTGTTCCTGTCCCTACTGCTACAAGAAACATAGAGGATGGATTAAAAAAAAAGGAATAATCAAGAAAAAAAACAAATTCAGCATATGGTCTGTGGAAAAAAAATCATTTTTTGGTCTATCAAAGCTGCTACTGTACACAAGGGAGACTTATTAAATTGTGTACCCTAGAACAAAAATTAGATTTCTTCAAATGTATAAATCATACATGCAGAACTATCAAAGTACAAGTGTAGGTAGGAGTAGGTTCTGCTGTTTTCAAATGTTAGTCATCTCATGTTTTCCAAATATAATCTAAAATATGCAACAGCCTCAGCATGTAGATGAGAACGAATATTATCATATGTCATGTCACCATGATCAAAAAGCTTAATGAGTGACACAGATATGATGATTACCTATGTGCCAGTCTTTGTACGGCAGCAGAAAGGCTGCCATTGCGCTTCAGTTATTAATGCAGCACTTAATTAGTCATAATTTTATACAACTAATTTACTCAGGACGCATTAAATAAACATAGATGTCTAATTAGAATATTGTGTTAAACTTGTTGGATGGAGTGCAGGCATGTGCGCGCACACACACACACACACATTCTCTTTTCATTATCAGGCGAATACCTTATACTGATAATGCCTTGAGCATAATAGAGTGAGAGTGATTTGCATACACAAATACTCCCGTGCTGTGCATGGATGCAATACATACATTAACCGTACAAGTGTAGAATAAGCTGCAATTCCTGTATCCGCAAGAAAGTAAGCAACATTAAGGAGGCCATGGGTCAGAGCCACAGTGCCGTGACAACAGATGGTTGGTTATTTTTGGCCATAATACGCCAGAGCTTGCTCCACAGATTGTCCAGCCTAACAATCCTGGAAGTGGAACATCGTACAGACTAATTATATGCTTAAGTAAGCTACATTTTTTGCCTTCACTTTCTTGTACGCTGTTGCTTATGTCTTCAGGAGAATGTTTTTAAATTTAAAGCCATTATTACACCCACTTTATCACTTAAGGTCTTCCCACACCGAACCGTTTTTTTACTCACTAGTACTTTCACACAGAATGTGAATATTATGCAGCGGTAAAGCGACATAAATTAGTTTCTCGAAACAACGTTCTACTTTTGTGAGCGAGTGTAAACAAAACACTCAGAAAACCTGCAGAGTGAACCTTCAATGATGTCCATATTATGCACATGATGCCAGTTATTATGTATAATAGAGTAGAGCAAGCAGGACGGCAAATCAGAATGCACGCTCACTGACACATACATACTTCCGGAGGCACTCCATTCACCTTTAAGTGAGTGTGGTGTTTTGCAGCCTGCAGCATTCATCAGCAGGCAGCAGCCGGCAGGCCGCCGCGGTGCAGACGAGCAGTAGGACGGTGCATTAATGAAATGTTAATGGCTGAATTAAGACTGAAATAACCAATCTAGCCTGGACTCCTGTGTAAGTCCATTAGCATCAGCGCGCCATGCTGGGGCAAATGACAACACGCTACCACCGCAACCTCCATCCAGGGCAGGGGCCATAGGGCTGGGGGCCCATGCAGGTAGATGGCAGTGGAGGGTGGAGGGGAGTGTGGGGAGACAGTGCTCCATCTGCCTGACCTCTGCTTGTTGGCTGCTGGGAGAGCGTCAACAAATGATTTACAAATGCAACGGGAGCGGGCGACTCACAATTGGGTGTCTCTCTCTCTGTGTGATTGATGAATGACATCAAGGGCAATCTGAACCATTTCCCTGGTTGTTTTTTTTAATTGTGTAATTTGTTAGTCAGTTTTTTAATTGCCACATTGCTTCTCCAGCATTGTCGAGTCCTATGTAATATGAACTTTGTACAGCAGGGATGTCAAGCTCAACCTCACTAAGGGCCACAATGCAAAATGAGAATCCCATCAAGGGCCGGTCATGTAGTGCAGTGGTTTTCAAACCTTTTTCGATAATGTGGCGCATTTGAAATATGTTTTTTTTTAATCTAAGTACCCTTTAGACCGCACAAAACACTTTTGGTAGAAATCATTATTATTATTATTTAAGGACTTTTGCATGATTGATATTTCTTTAAAGGAACATTTTTAAGAAATCTCACATACCCTCTGCAGCATTCCAAGGTACCCCTAGGAGTATTTATACCCCCATTTGAGAAACACCAGTATAGTGTACACATGCTTTAATTTAAGAGCAGAAGTCAAATATCATTTAGTGTATTATTGCATGTCTCATATAGCCTCCTCATTACAGTTTGGTCGACATGAAGCCTTAAAAACGTCAGCAAAAAAAGTGTCTGAGCCATGATTAAAACAAAAGACAAGAACGTTGAAAAAAAGCAAAAATTAAAGATAAAAAACACCACAACAAGGGACATAACAGTTGAAAACGGGACAAACTAGGTGCGTCAAAATTTGTGATTGTTGATCAGAATCTGCGAGACGCCGGGTTTGGCCAGCGGGCCTTGAGGCCGACACACGTGGTCTACAGGTTTGTACAGTTGGCAGAGATTGACCAAGTACAAAAATATTCTACTCAAGTAAAAGTACTGTTAATTTGAAGTGAAACTTAAGGACATGTAAAGTTACCAATATCAAAATTGAATTGTGTAAAAAAGCAAAAAAGTGTTTAAATATGGCCAAGAGTTCCCCTCATTTGCTTCATATGGAACTTCAGTTGAATTTAACGGGGTTTGGCTTTTAGCTCGGGCTGCTCCACTGGTGTCTGACTTGTCCGTCTCCATCCTTCTTTGGATTTCAGCGCCAGTGAACTGGGGCTTCGCATCCTGCCCATCATTCACTGCGCTATAGTTTCCGGTGCGCAATTTATTATTTACATTTTATTTCTTTTTACCACGAGAACATGATTTAAAATGTAGCAAAGTGCAATACAAACAAAACATACTTAAGTAGAAGGTAAAAGTACAGATTTTTAAGTTATGAAAGAAACACTCAATTACAGTACTGCAAGTCCATTTCATTTGTCACTTTTCACCTTTGACAGTAGGTAAAGTCGGCTTAAAATCGTGTTAACGACAATGTGGTCACGTCAAATGATTCATCCCACTCACACTTTCTGTTAATCATCTGTGGTGCCGTCATGCAACATTTATTTCAGATTTTTCCTGAGTTTATTATTTTTTACTTGCCTCCTTAAAATGCGTCCTAATTTTCAAATTCAGCCTACAGGGCTTCTAATATCTATCGTCAGTGACAACGACCTTTGGACTCTGTCTCTTTAAGAATTAACCAAGAGGTCGGCGCTGTCTCCCATCCGTCTACATGATTGTAGCTCAAGATCACTTGGGTCTGATCTTGATTTGGATTTTATTTAATTACAAGTATATGAATGCATGTCTTGCTTTGCAGTAATGCTATTATTCTACATCATGGAACGCGTAATTGAGACCACACAGGGCATTACAGGGCAGCATTATGGCTGAGGAGCTGAGTGATGTGTCTGCGCTTGACGCGCTGCTCCCCGTTTCTTAATTAGAAACTTAGATCACAATGTCGGCCCAAGAATCACACCAGCGTGCTTCGTTTACATCTTGCAAAGGGGGGTGGGGTCACGGATGGCTCCCACGTAGCAAAGTTAGTCAACAAATCAAAGCCACCATCCACAGATACTTCATGAAAAACCATCTGAGGAAGATACATTAGAGCTCTTAACCTGGTAATGTCCTTTAATTGGGGGAAGCAGTAATTGGTTTAAGCATTAATCAGATTTGAGCCGGTTGTGGTTAAGGGTTGTGTGAATGCAAGGTTTCCGGTCGAAGTATGAAAAGAGTTTTTGTTGGAAATAAATGTGTTTGTGCCGCTGGGGGCCTCTGGAGCACATTATGTGATCATGATGACCCTTAGATTCAATGACCAAATATGCACTTAGTGATTGCAGTGCTTGTACCGTGCGCTTTATGGGAAATTTATCTCTGCAAACATGTTCAGGGAGGGGGGATTTCATTCTTGTGAGGGGTTGTTCCACCTTATATATTATGCTGATTTTTATTGACATTACATTTAGTCATTTGAATAATGACTAAATGCAGTGGCAGATTGGAATATCCGTTACCATAACCTGTTTAAAGTGATTAGGCAGAGCCAAATCAACCCCATTTCTTATGTGACATCAAAAGCGCAATAAATTAGACTTTAAAAGACTACTCTTTTCTTTAAAATATTTTTGGGGCTTTTCTGTCTTTACGTTTGACAGGACAGTAAGGTGAGGAAAGGGGGGGGGGGAAGTCATGCAGGAAATCATCACAGGTTGGATTCGAACCCTGGTCCTCTGCGTTGAGGCATAAACCTCTCACTACATGTGCGCCCGCTCTACCACTGAGCAACCTGGCCACAAAGACTCCACTCCTTGTTAGCCTGGTCCAGGTTCCAGGTGCACACTTGTGGTATTAACGTGATTGTCTTGAAGGGTACACTTGTTCACTTTGTTAAAGTTAGGGAAAAGTTAGATTGGTGTTTTGGTTAAATATTGCTTACTATCCCAATCTGTGTCCCATCACATGCTTTATGTCTGTGTTTTCAGTGGCCTACACATAATGTCACTCATGGTTAGGTTGCCAGCAGCTTTTTTTAGTATTAATCCAAATGTTTGAAGATGGTGAAATGTCTAAACATATGTTGACTGTTGAGACGGTTCAACAGAAATACAGCTCTCTTTCCCTCTCTCTCTCTCTCTCTCTCTCTTCACGCACTGAGGTCGATCTGATCTTTGTGACGCCATTATCTACCGAGTACTGATTGGTCAGTAGGCGGGGCTTTTACACCTGTTGATGTCCAATTATCAACTTAACCTGCTCCCGATCAAGTTAGATATTCAGCATAAGTGACCACATCGATTTAACCCGGTAATAAGTCTACCGTCGTCATACGCAAAACCCTGGGTTGAACCTGAAGTTTCCTTGGTAACGACAAACCTTGCTTCGTAGTAAAGTCCTTGATTGCAGCGATATGCACCCATTCAGCCGCAAGGACACTAGTGAGCTCCAACGCCAATGTTGGGCTAGTTTAGTTTAGTTCGTTTTTTTATTTTTTTATGTATATTTAAAAAATTTAAAATGTACATTTTAGTGCAGGAAAGAAAACCAACACAAACAAAATGCCGAGCAAACATCATTCAACTTGTAGTAAAGTATTCAAATAAGGATTTCCATGTTCAAGAAGGAGTGGTAACTTTTCTTGTCATATCTTTTTCTATTTTTGTACTTTAATTAGATACAAAACAATCTAATTATTCACTAATTTATACATGTATATATCCATATACACTACATAAGATCTTCTGGCAGTCAGCGTGTTGAGGCCATTTAGGTTCCCCCTCACCATGTTGGGAAAACCATTCCTTAGGGACCTGTCTCCGTACATGGAGCATTACCATGTTGAAACAATGAAAGTTCTTGTTGTCACAAAGTTACCATTGTATGCTGGAGCATTCACTGGAACTAATGGGCCCAGATCAAACCATGATGAACAGCCCCAAAAGCACACAAATGCATGCAGACAGTATGTCCTCCTCTATGTATTTTTGCTAATTCAAAGTAGTTGTTGATGAATGACTGAAATTGGCTTCCAGCTACATTTTGACCACAATTCTTAGCTGTTTGAAATTAGCAGTTATCTAACGCCTCCCTGAAAACTGGATCCTTGGCTCTTCTCTCTGAGGTTTTTAAGTCCGCCAATGAGATGATTTCAGCCTGCAGAGCAGCTCAGACTCTGAGGAATGTTTGCATAATTAACACTCTGATGTACAGTGTCTTGTCTTGGCTGGCTGGTGACATACAGTACGCTCTTGTAGGGATCAAACTTGTGAAAGACACGCCTCTAGCTACATCCCTCTCTACGATCTTAAAATGTTTTTTGGAAGTGTCTCAATGCAAACGTCATTTTGGACAAAAGGAGGGAGGGATCTTTTTTTTGTTGTTGCATAATGCAGAAAGCATGTAGATTTGAAGACAGCTTTCACTATTGTTGAAATCCACAGCAGTGACTGCCAGCAATTCACAATGGTATAATAGAAAACTAGACCTTGGGAGGGGAGAGGGAGTCAGAGGGGGAAAAAAAATCATATAGATAGAAAAGAAAGGTTGCCACCTTCACCTTGCATACTTGTCATTTGCCCAGCGTCGGGTCATTAAATTCACATTAGGCCTCTCTAAGGGACCTTCGGATGCTGTTAGTGCACCTAAAGCTGTGTGGCAGTAAAAAAAAATCACAACTTCCTTCACTCCACAATGACACAAACACACACACACACACACACACACACACACAAAAGCCGCTACGCGGCACTTTGCATTCTGACACTGGATCATTATGGTCTCTCATGTCTGTTTTTCCCCCATTTTCTGGGGTTGATAATGGAGACTCCGGGGCACAAGAGAGATGTTGGCAATGTCCATTTGTCCATCCCCTGGAGGACGGAGCTGGATCTGAGTCAAAGTTTTAGATCGCTGCCACTGAGATGGCATTAACTCCAAAGTCTCCTGGGTCAGCTGCGTGAATCATTTATTTACAAAAAACCTTCGACAGCCGTTTCAAATGTCAGATCACGTTAGGCCCATGTCCCTGGATTATTCAAAGCACCCAAAAAAGAAAACGCAAAGGTAGATGGGGTGGCACTTTGTCATAGAGTGCTTACCTCATGCAACAAAGGGCCAAAAATTCAAAAAAAATCTGTCACAGCTGGGAGGCTGTGTGGCTCATAATACACAACATCAGTTACAGATAGATTACAACAGTATTAACCAGATTCCCAAAATAGTGCATACAATATTTAAGCCGAAGTGCCAGTGCAGTGGACTTAAAACACTAAAGTACTAAAAACAAGAACAATCCTTAAGATGTTTTTTTTTCATCAGTTCCCTTAAAATGAATTTAAAAACCCCTAGCGGGAATAGTGAAACTTTGTCTGTTGCTATTCAAAGTGAAGCTGAATTAAAACAAAATTATTTCTTTTCTTCACAAGCTTCAAAATTGAGACAATTACACACTGATTTAGTTTGAAGAGGCTGGGTGGCGACGGTGACCTTCCACGTGTTTATCTGGCCACGTCTGACATTGGCCACCCCATTTGCCTGCATATTATTGTTTATCGACAGAAGTTGGGGGGGTTTATAGGTTGGTGTTGGACAGACAGCTGCTGTGTTTGGCTGTTGACCAGAGGCCTAATAACTAATGCATGAGAGGGACATTACCTGTGAGCAGCTGCCATCCAGTTGCATGACACTGTGCCCAACAATAACCGTTCAAATGGGAATGGAGTCAGTAATAATGATTTGAGCTGCACAGCATCCTCGGACTAAAGCCTTTTGATAACGAGTTTCTAACTTCTAGTAGCATCCTGTATCCATAGATCAGGAGAGGCAAACTTCTCTAAAGGCCACACTGTAAAAAAGGGGATAACATCAAGGGCCGGACATGTGCAGTTTATTGACATGCTTTGATTTCTATCGATAAAGTCAAATATGCCAAGAATGTCTGAAAAGGTGAGAAACAAAATTACACCAAATCACCAGAAATAGCCTCAAAAATTTGGAAAAAATCCTCAAAAACGTTAAAGAGCAACAACGTCATCCTAAAATATAAAAAGAAGCCTAAAATGTGGAAAAAGGCCACAGAATGTCTGAAATAGTTGTTGTTGGGAAACAGTGACATAAACTAGTCGGCCAAGATTTATTGTGAAGCTTTATTGGTGTATGGGCCGGATGAAAGTTTTTCTTCTGCCTACATGCAGATGGATGTCTCTGGTACCTGGAGGCTTAGCGCGGCGCCATACCAACCATAAACACCACTGACTCTAGTAGTTTGCAGCTTCCTGATCGGTGCTGGATGGAGAGCACCCATTGGTTGTTGACAGTAATCATGTGATTTAACTTCACTACCTAGACTTCAAACCTAGGGTCACATCAAACAGGTTTGTTTGGGTCTGACCGTCCAGGGGGGGAGACTGACTGGGACTGAGTTTTATGACCTTCCACCAAACGATGGAGACAACGGGAGCACCCTGACTCCAGCACGACTCTCAGGATTTCACACAGTTATTAGAAAACAGTCAGAGACCGTGGAATCAGTTACAAAGTCATTTGATGTAAGGTCGCCATTAGGCTACGTTCCGACTGCATTATTGCTATACTGTCTATTTCATAGTTTGCTGCAGAACTCATTTCAAAGAGACTCTAAATCTAAACTTTATGGTTTATAAACCTGATCTGATTGCAGAAGCACTGCAGAGTTTTTGACTCCTGGCAGATATTACCATGTGCTATTACTTTTCTTTTCAAACAGTGCCTATCTTTGCTGCTGGTTGTGTCAAACGCTCAGTGTATTGGTTTATCCCTTTTGCTTCTCATTTCTCATCTTTACACATGAGTTGATCGCAGCAGCTCCATTTACATCTCCCCCCCCCCTTCAACCACGTCCTGCGAGCGAGACAGCTGTGAAAACAGTGTGGAATCTGTGCAACCGGCAAAGAAAACCGTCTCGTTGCCCTGACTTTAACCAGATTTTCCAGGGATATTAGAGGAAAACAAAAGATGTGACATCCCAGCGTTTTCCACCGTTCAAAGCTCCATTGGATAACTTTGATGCAAGATCGACTCTGAATGAAAGGGATGGGGGAACATTTTGGATGGCTTCCTTTTGTTTAAAGTGAGGTGACACTTAAACTGGTCCTTGAATTTGCATGTATAATTGCCGTCTTTAGCATATATAATAAACCTCCCTTAAGATGTGGAGATCTGCACAGAAAAAGATTGTATGCTTGTCGTGATAGGACTTGAGCCACATGGCTCTGACAGAAAGAAAAAGGAAAAGTTTTGAGAGGCATAAATTCTTACCAGCACACAACATTTGTACAAATAAATGTGAGACGTTTGTCTCTGTGACATTGATACAGAGGCATAATAATACAGTTCATAAAAGATGATGACACAGTGTGCTTCAAGACCAATAGTATGCGGCACAGTCGCCGCGTATGTTAAGTGATGTGATGTTAAAACTAGAAAGAACAACGGTGGAAGTACGTAAGTATTCACATCCTTTACCTGAGTAAAGGAACTAATACCGCACTGACAAATATATTATATATACAGTATAATATGTTACAAGTTGGGCTGTAACAGTCGCCGCGTATGTTAAGTGATGTGATGTTAAAACTAGAAAGAACAGCGTTGGAAGTACGTAAGTATTCAGATCCTGTACTTGAGTAAAGGTACTAATACCGCACTGAAAAATATATTATATATACAGTATAATATGTTACAAGTTGGGCTGTAACAATACACTAACCCACCATTTGGTTTGTATCATGATTTTTTTAATGATTTGATTCAAACCTCGATTCTTTTTTTCTCTGCCACAAGGCATTGTTTTGTCATTGATTGCAGGCCACTTTGCAACACACAACAGTGACCTTATTTATTGATATTGAATGATTTCAATATTGATCAATCCAACACCAAAGATTCTTTTGTACCTTCAGTCAACTCGTTTGAGACTTAAGAGTAATGGTAACAGAAATGGACAATTGCGCTCCCAACCTGGGGGGCAACGAAGAGGAAAAGTGCTGGTTGACAAGTATTTAATGTCATTCTTAGTGGGTAACATAAGATTACGACACCTTTCAACACGCTCAGTTATTTTTAGTATGATTGTTTGACCCCTGTTAACAATTCTGGGCTAACCCACAAATTCATCTGTAACGTTAACTGTATAGATAGATGACTAATCTAATGGTTATTTAGCTAGCTAGCCCACCTGTCTTCTGCCTCAGTCTCCCGGCACTGCAAGGGTCCACAGTCAGCCCCCAGCCAGGTAGCAACCATCCACTACCATTACAGCCCCGGGGACACATCCACAGGTAGCAACCATCCACTACCATTACAGCCCCGGGGACACATCCACAGTCAGCCCCCAGCCAGCTAGCAACCATCCACTACCATTACAGCCCCGGGGACACATCCATAGTCAGCCCCCAGCCAGGTAGCAAAAAAAAAAGTACCAACTATTACGAGTGCAGTTTGGAGATGTGTATCAGTTTATTTTACGTAAGCACACGGATCAGCACCCAGACAAATTCTTGTAAATTTATTGCAGCAGGTGAATAATGTGATTGAGTAAATGATTTGCAGGAAAAACCACCAGTCGCTCTACAATAAGACCTCCTTAAATCAGCAAGAGCTGGGGAAAAAAAGATGTCAAAAACACCCGCGCCCCCCCGCTAGCGCATGGGCACCGGCCTCATTTTATTCCAGCCCATGTATAAAACACAGTGTGGGAATAGGTTGACTGATCTATCCCATCTAATATGCAACTTTCTCTCTTTCTCTCTGTTTTTATGCTCATAAGTTGCAAATGGCTTCATTAAAACAAAAGCACGACCATAGGGAGCACATAAAACATGCTGCTGCTACCTAATATGGTATTTATGACCCGGGCTAAATGTAGAGTGAATTAAACTTTAAAGGATTGCATTCAGGTAGACTCGCCGACGTTTGTGGAGGAATGTCCATTAACAAGATGAAAGAAGAGGGGGGTGTGGGTGTGTGTTATTCCCCCATGGTCGCTGGTGGAACATCAGCTAGACGGCTCACTAGACCTAGACACCTTACAACAGCCACATGCGAAAATGAAAAATCGACTGACGGTTCCGCTCAGGAGCCCCAGCTTCTTGTATTTACAGAAAATAATTAAAACGTAATATCATCAAAAGGGACTTCTCCTGCTTCCCCTCCAACCCCCACACTTCTTTCACCAAAATCTCTCCCTGTACTCATTGCCTCGCTCTATCTGCGAAAGAAGTTTTCATCTGCCTGAGAAAATAAACCAATTAACAGCCGATGGAAGTAGAGATGCAGCGAAAGGAGGGTTTACCCACCGCGATGTGATGCAGGATGCTTATTAGAGAAACAGGTTCAGGTCTCAATAATCACCGGACACGCTTGGAACCAATTCTACATTCATCAGCTGCTGGATTTCCCAGTAGGGAAACACAGGAGCAAAGGCCCGTCAGCCGCTCTGGATGCCTCAATCTCAACCTGGCCGACCTGCTTTGGGCAACACTTACAGCTGTAACAATTCCAAATGTTGCTGTACAGTTACTTGTCTCAGAAATAACTGATTTAGGGCTGCACGATATGAGGAAAATATGATAACGTTGGTAAATGCACAATATCGTTACTACCCGCGATACATAAACAGATAATGTTGTCGGTTCTGCTGCTTTCAGTATTTAGCCAATATACCACAAACTGCTTATTGAACTAAAACAAACATGAATGGAAATCATTCCCAACTTTCTTTTATTGAACAAATTGGACGTGTAATAGAACATAAAAGGCAGTACTAAACTAAGGGACAGTTTTCTACTGATATTTTCTTTCAACTCACACAAAACATCTTCGTGATGTGTCGCAGGCTATTGTGAGAGAGAGAGTTGACATTGGCAAAAAAAACAAGATATTGCGCGGCCCACAATAACAATATTAGTGTCTTTTATTCAAATTGAAAAAAAAAATTGGGGTTTTCTTTTCAACAAAATTCCCTCAAACTACCACAAACTCACTAGTCAAATTAAAGATCGGTTCACTATTATCATTGACTTTTGGGTGTTTTATTTAATTTTGTTACACAAATTATTTGGCATTTCCCAATGGGTTTGTTACTAGGACGTTTTTGTTTGGGACTTTTTGGGGCTTCATGAGGCCCGAACTGTAAGCGAGAAAGCTATATGTGACAAAGCTATAGGAGACACGCAATAATGCAGTCAACATATTTGTTTCTCTTAAATAAAAGCAGTCTGGCCCTCGTGAAATTGAGTTTGACCCCCTTGCTCTAAACATTCAAACCTGCACACTGCACCGGTCCAGGGTTTGGAATGTCCTGCACAAGGGAAACCCTGTGTGCTTTGATACACCAAGCATTATGGTACAAGTCCAACAAGCATCCACCAGCTGCACGCTGGTTTGAAGATTTTTCTAACCGTAGTGGCTCTGTTGATGCATGAAGGTAATATTTTGTTTCTTTGCAAATCTCCTACGTACAGCAGGTTTGTGCTACTGCAGCACTGAAGTGCTAACAGATGGAGGTTTGAAAGTCAACGGTTCAGTTTCACTTCAGTGCCTCAGTGTTGTTGTTTTGCGTTAACGTTTCTCTTTTATTCTTAACTTTTTTCTTTTTCTCGAACAGCACTTACTTTCTGCATTGGCTTACATTGAAAAACAGGTACTTATGAGCTGCAGATTGTACATACTGCATGAAATGATTTGCAGATCATAAAATATTTTGTTTTTAATTTGTCTACAAGTTGCCTAAGCTAAACACATCTATATTTAGTTCACTTTGATAACATATGTATAGTTGGTGTTGTGTTTTTTGCTGTGGAAATTGGAGCTGGCATTTTTGTCTATTGTTTAAGATCATATGTGCTGCATCCTGGATGGGATTTGTATTAATTTGTGGTGCCTTGAGAGCCTGTCCGAATTAACCATATTGCCGCAAGGGCATAACTTTGGGTTCAACATTGCAGGGGGGGGGGGGGGGGGGGGGGGGGGGGGGGGGGATATCTAACTAACTTGTGGGGTCTTGGGACGTGTGTGCAGGTGCAAAAAAGCTACAAAAACATAAAAAGCATTGTCGCAAAAATCTAAAAAAAATGACAAAAGGCTACAAATATTGGAAAAAAAACGAGCAAAAACGTTGGAAAAGCCCCAGAAACATCTAAAAACAACTTATTAAGAGGTCAGAAAAATTGACTAAAAGAACTCAAATTGCTAAACAGATTCTCCAAAAAAAAGATAAAGGTGACAAAAAGGTAGAAAAATGCAACAAAAAATTCTTAAAAAAGAAATGAAAACATTGAAAAAATTGCTAAAAACTCTAAAAGGCGACAAATGTTGGAAAAGCGGCCAAGACGTCGGGGGGGAAAAAACTCAAAAATGGCGATAAATATTTCTGAAAAAGCAACCAAAATATTAAAAATGCAACAAAAAAATGGAATAAAAAGCACTGTTTTAATCGTTACCCCCCTCGTAAATTACACATTTTGCATAATGCATTGAGAAAAAACACGGTCTTCATTATTACAAATGATTTGGCGTTTAAGAATGGATCACTTCCTGTGCAGACGTTCCCTTAAAGCGACCACTGTTACAGCAGAATGGAATGTGGACAAACATTAGTCTCCATTATCTCATGGTTTGGCACACGTTTGAGGTTTAAGCTTATGAGACCGGTGCGTTTTTTTGCAAGTATGTAAATATGCCTCCCAGGCAGCTTCATGATATTAAATTATTTATGATCTGGATTCATATTGTATATTTATATTTATGTAGTGTCAGGCTGATATAGGGTAAGTCAAAATAAGGTCTAAAGAAACTAAACAAATTAGTTTCCTGGAAACATATTCATATATTCTTCTTTATATTAGTGTTTGTTTGCCTCATGGCAATCACCGACTCAAGTTCAAAGTTGACCCAGTTTCTGATTTACCAGTACAGATATGATCAGTGTAGCAAACCCACTCAGTGCTGCCGAGATCCTGCTGCATGTTTGATTCATTTACAAAGAAAGTGTTCTAAACAAATCTTTAGCTGATTTAAAAAGTTTCTTACAATGACCTGTCGAGTAGTTAAGCTGACCTTAACATTTTGTATGAATATTTAGTACTGTGGTTCCAGGGCTGGTTAATAATACCAGGCCTGGACTTTTGAGACCCAGACCAAACCAGCCCATCACAATCAGCCAGACACCACCTTGTCCTTGTACTCCCACTTCAACACACGTACACACTGATACCAGCCCCTAATACTGCCACAGATAGTATGATAGTGTACTCACTGAGTCACAAAGGCTGCCTGGTTCTTGATGGCAAGATGTCTAAAGATTGAGGGTGGGACTTGGCTTTCATTCATAGACTGCAAAAATGCTGTCTTTGGTTTCTATAGGATGTATAGCAAACAAGCCATATGTCTGTATGATAAGCTAAAGCTGCATTTTGTGAACGGTATGCAACTTGTGTTATAGGGGAATGGGGAGTCATGTGGAAATCAGAACATTAGCTTACTAGCAGATAACTTGTTTTCTAGTAGACAATGGCTTCTAAATCAATCATTTGACATGCTTCATCTCGTGCTTTTAGCTTACCAAAGGACCCTTTGTGGAGTCGTTTTTGCCGCCGGTGGGTGTGGAACTTAAAGTTAGCTCTCTCTCTATGGTAGAATGGAGGTTGGTGATCTCTCTCCTCTCTGTGGGATGGTCAGCCAAAGACCAAGGATGGGATTGGCCAGTGTTCACATGAAAGATGCACAAGTTGGCCAATCATATGATCTCTCTTCTCTCTATGGGCCAATTAAAAAAAAGACCTCTCTAGCGGCGTGCAGCACATGCAGGCCACACAAATAGAGCGGCCCACTCCCGTGTCACCCTCTAATTTGTACCTGCTGTGGAAGCCCCAGATATGTCGGGAAATCAACCAGCGTCATGTCTGAATTTATAATCTAATCTGCTAATGTGCTCGAGCAGAAAGCATGGTAATGTATTCCATGTGAGAAGGCGTTACGTCTGTCATATGTTACGTCTGTCATATGTTACGTCTGTCGTGTGTTACGTCTGAGGTCTGCCACTTCCATTGCGACTTGAATCACACATTGTGCCGCGTTTTAATTTCAACAGATACAAAAGTGGCGAAAATAGCGACGTCGTGATGCCGATGTGTCAAAAGTTTGAATTGTGCCGTGAATTTGCATCTATTGGTGCCTTTGCATTGACTTTGTATAAAATTCTGCCGCCGAACATGCGCGAAACGCTTTGGGTGTGTGACCGTGCCATGAGTTGAATGCATGTATGCATGACCTAGGCCACCGCTACATGATGTCAAAACTCCATTTTGTCCCCTTGCACTTGTCAAAAGCATCATATTTAATAGATTGAAGTCACATCTTGTGATTCTGCATTTGGGATGCACAGGTAAGAGTGCACATATTTGAAATGGCCACAGGGATCATACATCTTAGATAGCTGTGTGATAGGCACTTCCGTAATGGCTCACACTCTCTCTCTCTTTCCTTCTGCTCTCTTCCCACGAGGCTCGCCCACCTTTTTAACGTTTCAGCTCACAGATGGGGCAAAAAAGGTTCCCTTGCTTTTCACGTGACCTCTGTTGAATGTAAAAATGTGTGACACAAAGTGGTGCGGTTTCATATTTGTTTAGCAGTGACTGGCTCAATGCGCCAGGCGTAATGGCACGGCTCCGGTATCCAGATCACCGGAGGCGGTGCATCAGGGGACAACCTGGGATCACCGTGCTGCTGATTTATGCATGAGCCATGTGCTCACTTTGCTGAGACAGACGGAGCCGACGGTAACAGAGGAGACATTTTGGACGGAAAAGACATCCTCTGTTTCCACAACGCTGGGGCGACCGAGACGACAGGGATGGGCGCAGGCCTTCACAAAGAAATTACATATTCTTCTGTTGTGTTCGTACCAGCTACCTGTCTGTTTGAGCCATCTGCCATGTGAAATGAAGAACACTGGGGAAAGCAGAGAGGGACAGCAGCCCGTTAGAACAAAGTTATCGTTAAGATGCACGAAACCCTCACTCAATCAAAAAAAACAGGTTACTAAATGTCACGTCCTTGAGGAGTTGGGGGGGGGGGGGGGGGGGGGGGGGGGGGGGAGCCAGCAAAGGCTCACATTCACTTTAAATCTCCAATAGAGATTTATTCACATTGGGCTCAAGGCAACATGAGAGCACATCTGAACTAGGGCTGCACCATCTGAGGAAAATATCTAATTGCGATTATATTGACGGATATTGTGATTGCAATAAGATTCATGGTATTGAGGGAATGATATCTCATATCAGTATTCTCATTTTCATTCAAACATATTTAAAGTGATTTATAGAATACTTTTTAAGAGGAACTGTATCAGTTTTTTTTAAGTTTTTTTTTTAAACAGGTGGCGTTTCTTTAGGAAAATTGGGTTTCTTTTCCTTCTTTAGGATAGGATTGTAGGCCGGGACGTCTCTGCAGCCCCACAATACTTCATTCAGAATGGTTTGACACATATTTTGCCTTTAACAAAAAATGCGACCCCTTCCCAGTGATTTGGATATTGCTCTAGTCCATATTGCGATTTGGAAACAGCCCTACTGTGTCTGAACAAGCATGACATGTTCTCTGCCGATGCAATTTCTTTTACATTTTTGGTTAGTTTTTTGGTCAGTTTTGCGGCAAATCGTAACCATACAAAACACAATGTTTGGACCCTTTTTGCATCACTTGATATATTTTTTTTTTCCTTTGGAAGCAAAACATTTGAATTTCTTCTTTTTGGCGATTGATTTTCTAAGGCATCACTCTTAAATCGCTTTTCTTCAGAGCACCAACATCTGTCACTTAGCTTTTTAGAAGTTTGCAAATGTATTGCTCGATATCGACAACGTCTCACGTTTGGCTTTCTACAATATTTCTAAACCTTATCAATCTCATTTTGAATTCACAAAACCACAGAAAAACAATCCAGGGTACAAGCGGCCGAAGTGGTTTTCCTCAGGAGGGGGGCTGGTGTCTCCCTTAGAGATAGGGGGAGAAGCTCAGTCATCCGAGAGGAGCTCGGAGTAGTTTGGGTCCCATGCTGGAGCAGCAGCCCCCGCAACCTGACCTCGGATAAACAGCTGAAGATGGATGGCAGAACAATAAAACAAAAAGGTCTGTTTTCCCCTGATACCCGCGCCAAGTCGTTCCTGTGTGCCGCCGGCTTTCTCATGCTAAATGTATGAGCCATCAGCTGAGTGTCCATCCCAGGTGACCATAAAATGCTATGACACGCAGACAGCACAAACACACAGTGGTAATGGTGAGCATGTCATGTTAACGGTCGCAGTTCCAACAGCATAGCTCTTGGTGGTATAGTGGCCAGTGACACTACACCCAGGGGATCAGAGGACTGGGCATAGTGAACCAGATCTTTAAGGCTCGACCCTTCATTTTTTGTTGACTTGAATCCGAAATATATTTACATGTGTAGAGCTGTAACAATTTCAAATGTCGCTATACATTTTTTAATTCAGTCAAATTTAAAAATATAAAAAATTTGTATTACTAGTCTTACTAACTTTTTCAAACAACTTGAAGTTTTTAATGAATTCCATCGGTTACAGCAGCAGTTATGGGACCCAGATAATGTAGTAATAAAAGTACACAGCCTTTCAAGTAAACCACGTCTCTTTATTATCATTAAACTTAGTCTTTTTTTCTTACATGAACAAAAAAATTTAAAATACTTAATTTATCCTAAGAATTCATCTTTATAGTAGATTGAAGGTAAACTATTATATAGCATTTTTTTATTAGAACATGTTTACATGCTTTAATGTTCAAAAAACACACTTTCTCATACTGCCCATGGCTACTGCTACTGTATTCACCCTCTGTCTTAGACGCTCTGTTGGAGCACCTATCTCTTTAAGCCCCCGTTCCATTAAAAGCTCAGTCTGCTCTGATTGGCCAGAGTGTTTCTGCAACTCCAAGTCTCGTGGAATCTCCGCTCCGCTGTTGTTTCAATAACTAGTATCAGCTGGAGCTAGTATATAGCAGGACTTTGTACTGTGAAATCACCAAACACTTTACTACCGGACATGTAGCAGTAAAGTGACCCGGAATTGTGGAGAAATGACCAACATTGGCCGCCAAGACTCCAGCTGTCTTGCGTTAGCATGCAGCTACTCTAGAGTTAGCAGTACAACGTTAAGTTGTAATGGAATGGAGCAGCACTTTCCACCATCACAACACATAAAAAACTGTTAAAACTGGAGCGTTCAGAAATTATAAAGCCACCTTGTTAAAACTGATTTTTAACGTTCGAAAGCCGACTTGACTTGCAGCTGTGGGTGGGGATCCACAGGATCATAGGGTAGCTATGGTTCTAACAGGCATTGGAAAAGTGTTTGGGGATGCAAGACAAAAGTGTTACCTATCTCATTAAAAAAGAAATGCTGTAAGGCGTCTGGATAGCTCACCTGGTAGAGCAGGCGCCCCTATATAGAGGTCAACTCCTCGACACAGTGGCGGCATGTTGGACTCCGCCCTGCGGCCTTTTGCTGCATGTCATTCCCCCCTCTGATGTCTTTATCTGTCCTATATGAATAAAAGCCTAAAACTCCCAAAAATCTTGCCTTTATTTTGGTTAAACGCAGAAGCCGCAATTGAGTGTAAAAAGAAAATGTTAGACAATTGTTACTGTGCTTATTGACATAACATATATAGTTAAACCTTTTACAGTATCCAAAATTGCTACAACAATCTTTGTAGAATTTTTCTCAGATTCCATTTGTGTCTGTGACATCTGGATCCCAGATTCTACCTCTAGCAAATGAAATATGGTGTAATGATTGTGACAGATGTAGATGTGCCTGAATCATATCCCACACAGCACAACTTCCACCAGGGAGCTCCTTGAACATGTGGCCATAAATGTTTGTGTGCTCATCAACATATCAAGTCTCATTTATTAAGGGAAATATGTCTCCTCAGGGTCAGATATGTGAGGCTCGCCTCTGTGTTACATTATCTTTAAAGGCAAAAGGTCTATACCTATGACAAAGCAAAGCCTGTGTTCTTTTTCTTTTTTTTTCTTCTTCCCACCGTTCTCGCTCATACAGCATTAATTCCAACAGGGAAACCTGCATGGCTATCTAGCCCCCTTTGAGCATCCCTATCCTTGTTTATCTTGACAGCGCTCTCCTTAAGCAGGCCGTGTATCCATATTTGAAGGCGCCACCGGCTGCGTAGGTAAAGATGGGAATTTGTAGTGACAAGGGGAGGGCATCGGCACAACAGAGGTACTTAGGGAAAGAGACAACCTTCTCCAGTGAAGGCAAATGAGACTTGTCATCCGGCAGTTGGTGCAGTAATTATAAAGGGTGCATTGAATTTCCCAGGGATTCCACGAGAATGGTGTAATGGAAGAAAACACTAAGAATTTTATAAGCCAAGCTGGGGGGGGGGGGAATAAGAAAGGGTAATCTAACCTATCCTCTGAAGCATGCCTTTACAAAAGAAACAGTGAAGGTGTTTGGGATATTAAGTCATTGTGCTACCAGTAAAACAGACTTGCTGATTCTGTGAAACAGCGGTAGAAATGGCTGCTGTTGTCTTAAATTACCAGTTAAGTTGTTGCACATTGCCTCAGTCATTTGGTAGATGGCAGACGCACCTGCTGGTCTAACCCTTCTGCTTTTTTAAGTGCTCTGCCAAAAACAACTAGCAGCGGATGCTGTGATCGTTATAATCGCCGCAACAAATAGCTGGAGAGATGGCATGCTATATTAATCCCAATGATTTTACAGAGATGATACTCTCAAAATGCACCATTAGTGGGTTTTGTTATCCGTTTGCTTACAGATGTGTTGCATTGTAGATTTAGGTATGTGTTTGCATCATTATTAAGAATTTAAATCTTTTAGCATGACAAATCTCAGTATTAGTGTTATAGTGCTTTGGTAGTGATATTCTAATAAAGACAGTAATCACTTGATATCCTTTATATAAAAAGAATGACAGGCAAGAGAAAGTTTGCTTGTGTCTGGAATAGAGGAGTCAATCTTTCGATGCATCATAATGCGTCCAATACATTCTGTTATTAAAGCCATATAGGATATTTAATTAATTTCTCTCTCTCTTCAAGCTTCAAAAACACAAACTTCTGGAGTGCTCTAATACTAAATAATTTGGATAAATAAAACTATAGTACTGAGGACATGGCACTTCCTGAATGTGCAAAACAGAATATGTAAACAGAAATGTCGTTAGGCCTACAATAAATTGTAAACCGAAATAACGGATTGTGGCCCGGTCGATTATAGATGCTGCATCGTCCATGTCTGCTTTGCGTCAGTTATTTGATTCATTTCAACACCTCTAGTCTGGAAGCTCACCGGTGGCCTCACAGTACATTCAGCAGATTTAGCAAATCTGATTTTTACGACTATACAGGATGTGCATTCAGCCCCCATCCAGGGGATATCTATGACTGAAGCATTTTAATAAGGCATTGGCCAAAAGTGCAAGAGAACTTCTGACTTTTTCAATGTAAATTTCTCTTATCAATATGCACTGTTTTATATTATAAGTTGGCAGTCTGTTGGTGAGGATCAGATTTTTCTTTAACCCTTCAGAGGTCAGCAGTTAAAAACCTGCAATGACGCCTGCATCGAGGAGCTGTTAAATGAATTTCAATAGCGTGGCTTTCACTGGAGACTTTTACTGCCCCTCAATGATCTTAATGCGGGTTTTAGAGGCTTTTTCCACCTTTTGCGAGAGTAATCTGCATCCGGGGGGAGCGAGCGAGCAAGCTCTGGATACTTGCCGTTACTTTGAATTGTAATCGACACATTTAAAAGGTACTGCACATTAGAAACATAACCTCTTTTATCAGCACATCGCAATTCCCAAATACCTCTGGCAGCATTTGCTTTGAAGCACCCAGGCAGGGTAAACATGTCTCTAGCACTAAGGAATCCTCCTGCTGTAACGATGGATCTCTCCCCCCCTCCTATAAACTATAAATATTCCCCCAGGCCAACAACGTGAACAACTTGGATATACCTTATACGCAAAATGATTAGACATCAATTAAAAGAAACCCAGTTGTTTACCTATTTGCTAAAAAAAAAAAAAAGACCTTGAGTGTTTTCGTCAGGGATTTTTTTCTTCTGTAGAGTCATGCATCCCCCCCC
>NC_048430.1:12323093-12333291 GCF_013103735.1 Etheostoma cragini
CCCCCCCCCCCCGCCCATCACTTCAGAGAACACAGATGTTAACCTCATCCTCCCTGTCCGTGGCTTCGGGACACAAGGAAGCTCACCGCCGACTCAGAGTGTCCCTCAGCGACAACTGTCCTGATTTTGAGTGACATCAGAGTCAGTCCTCAGTCACTCTGATCCCGTCAAGGAGTCGGCTGAGACGAAGTGATGGGCGGATGCCCTATTTATACCCCAGTCACCTGATCTCTCACTCCCCCACAGGCCAGGAATATTAAATTGACAGCAGCATATTCTGAAATGTGTGATTGCCCCGGAGCCTGCACATACTCAGGGTTATCTGCTTTTTTATTGTTTATTTTTAACTTACCTTGACAAACACTTGGAGGACTCTTGTGCGGCCCCACAATTCAAAGCAATAACACCGGGGTTGATGGTTTGATCTGATTGACAGTTTGATTTGTTTCCCATTTTTATAAGGACAGTTCCTCCAGCAGGTCCTTGTTCTTCCCGTTTTCCATCTCTCTTCCCTCCTTTCAGAATCAGAAAAGGTTTATTGCCACGTGGAGTCAGCCTTGTTGAATGGTGCAAACAAATAAAAACATTAAAGATGAATATGATATAAACGTGGACTCTGAAAAGTAAAACTGTAAAATAACCGTACCGGCAGCTCATTAGCCGCATTTTGCCCCGTAATAAAAAGTCTAAAATAATGTGTATATAGAATTATAATCAGGTTCTATGAAACAATTTCTGTTAAAATGTACAATCGTACCACTGTTTCTTAGGGTTTACATAGAAAATAACATGCAAAAGAAAAAGAGGCCTAATGGGTTGAGTGCAGAATGTGCAAAGAATAGAACAAATAGAATATATAGTAATGGGCAGATCTCACTTCCTGCTGATTATTCTCCTTCCATTTGGCTGATTTCCATCCATCCTTCCCTCCTTTCTTTCTCACATACATCATGATGTCATTGCCACACCTACCGTCCTTGTTTTTTCTTTCCTTTCTGCATATTATTCAGTTTGAAATGTCCATTCCTTAAAAAAAAAGTCTTACGTGTCCATTAATCCACTCACTCTTTAATTCCTTCACTTACTCCCCCTCACTTTATCTATCCATTCTGTCATGTACAAAATCATAGTTAAACAATTTGCATTTAAAAATATGTTGGCTCTACACACTCTAAAAGTATTGTTTTTTTTAATTGAGTCTGGTTTGTTTAGCGGTAGCAATCCAGAGCTTTAACAGAAGGGTTTATCTCTGAAGGGATCCTTTCCGTAATGTTGTCAGGCACTTAGAAAAATAATCTGAGTCTGTCAGCGGCTAATAAAGAGCTTTTAGTCAACAAAACTGACGCTGGAACATTGTCCCGTAGGGTTACATTGCAGCCTGGCTCGTTGCTGCTGCTCACAGCGTTCTCACTTCATACCGGACCATATCAGTCCCTGCCACACAAAAGCATAGAAAAAATAGGGTCCAGGTGGAAATACCCTCCCCCCCAAAGTACCCTTTTAACTTTCCTTTTTCAGAATATTAGTCATCTATTTATTCACCCATCCAATCATCCATCCATGTAGTTTGGTAGAACCAGTGGGTGGTTTTCAGGAAGCCCTGCAGCCTTGGATCTGTCCCTCCAAACACAGGCGAGTTGATGACCGACGTCGACAGATTGGCTGGGCAGCAGAGAAAATGAGTTTCTGTAATCACATTTACTTGGCCCTTATCTGCATGTTTGACATTTTACCTCAGCGGCTCCAAAACCCAAAGTGTCGGTCGAGCTGAAACCGCGAGCTGTCAAAACTTGCCACTCGGCCCGTGCCATGTTAAACCCCAACATCTGGGTCGCCGTAAACACTCAACCCCCTAATAATCAGCCCCACATGTGGCTGCGTTTTAGGCAGCACGGGTCTCCCGTCCAGCGCCTGGACCAAAGGGAAACTGTCAGCTCCATCAGTGCGTTTGTCTCGTGTGAAACGGATACAGCGTCAGGGCGATGTCAAATATTTGAAATTTCAGCTCTCCTCCTATTATAATTAAGGCAGGTTTCCAACGCTCCCCTCAACGTTTGATCTCCTCACCATCCTGATACGCAGCTTTAGACGGGACATTTGTTTAATACCAGCTGCACCGCAAAAAACTCCAGCAGCTGGCAGTTAAAAGAAAACCCCTCCCGTGGATACTGTTACACTCCTGAATATCATCAATCTGTGATTTCAATGCATACCAGGAGTTATTCTGTGATTAAGTGGTTTAACGCACATTTCTAGTGAACCCGCTTCCCCTCCTTCAACTGCCTTGTCTAATTATACTTCAGTTGAATTTCCTACATTTCCCAGAATAACTTTTGACAGCCTGCAAAAGATGGGTTGTGGCCCTGTTGCTTACTGTACATATAGCTGGCTACCCAACTGGTTTATGAATTTTGGCTTTCGAATCTGCCATTGCCCTTCATACTTACTACTTCATACTTTCAGATCTGGTTGCGGGTGCATGGACTATTTCATGCAGCACCAGATCACTCCACCTCCCAGGCACAGCTTAGTTGTGCACAATTGTTGAAGTTGTTTGTCTTTTGTCCTGCACACAAAAAAAAGTTTTATAGTAGGCGGCGTTTGGGTACAAGACCATCTTCAGTCCAAAGGTGTTCCATCCTCAGAAACCATCTTTTGTAGGAGTGTGAGTATGACTGTTTTTATGCAACAATCGACTTCTGCATGAAATCAGACATACATACAGTACATTCATTCACATATTTATTACTATAGAGTTACTCTTAAACACACACTTTTTACTGTAGTAACCATCATAATGTATATAAGCAATCTATAGTAGATGGATGATGATTTCTGTATAATGAATACATACACACACACACACACACACACACACACACACACACACACACACTTAAAAAACTACACACTATTGTAAAGGTACATAAAACCCCATCAGGACCTCAAAACATTCATTAAGACTGACATTTTACTTTTACTGTCAATGATGTTCTTTTATGATCTTTTTCTATTAAACTCCGTTGCTGTTGGAATAAGATAAACAAGTCTGCTATATTTGAGAAAAGACAAGTTACCAAATAGCAAAACAGAGCTAGAAATTGAATATATATCAAAGTCGTGATCATCGAGTAATTTAAGGGTGAATATTCCCTTTTAAAAAGGGCACCGGCAGCCTGTATTAAATTATAATTAGATGATCTCATCTTAAAAAACGTCTCGAATTTAAACTAACAATGTTAACTTTTGCCTTTCCACTGACATTATTAATATAAGCCATGAAATTGTCGTTTGACACCCATGTGAGTTGTTTTCAAAGTGCTTGATAAAAACAGTGCAAATAAGTTTTAGGTGGAAGGAAAAGGAGCGCTGTTCTTAAAGAGAGATTTAAACTAATAAATAGCCTTGGTGAAATTTACAGAACATAATTTACCTCATGGTGTCTGTAAATGCTGTAAAGTTTTTCTGCTCATTTCTCTGAAACACACAACGTTCCCTGTGCTTTTCCTATCGAGGTGCGTTCACTGTCTTCGGATTGTTCAAACTTGACCCGCTCCTTGGGAATTGGGGTGCTTCAATTTGGGCTTATCATTACACCCATTTTATATTATAGAGACATACTATACTTCTAAATCCTCTTCTAGGACCTTTCTTTTTTTCTTTCTCTTGGTTCTTTTGGGGAGACACTAAGAGCCACCACCATGAAACTTGAGATAATTAATTTGGTAATACAAGTTTTCTGAAATTTGTATGTCTATATATGCAAACAAGGCATTACTGGTTATTTGGAGTGATTTTAGGATAAGTTTAAAGGCCAACTGGGGCGAAATAAACACTCAATTTATTATAGTATTCTCTCATGGTCTCATAGTAGTATTTTGGATGTCTCCTTTCTTCAATAGTCTGAAAAAACAAATGCTTTTAAATCCAAACAACCCAAAAACTCAAACTTACAAAATGAAGGTTTTGCCTGTAGTGTGTCCTCTCAACCTCAGACCTTTTTATGAATCCTTTTCTTTAATCTGAAGTCTCTGTGACCACCGACAGGAATTACACAGAGGTACTAACCATTCCCACCGAATGGAATTGCAATGCGTCTCACCTACATTCATCGTGCAGCATGCCTGGAGGTTATTTGAGTTCACGGTGCTTTTTGCAAATGAACTCTCCATCAAATACACCCAAATGAACTTGGCATGAATACCTGAGCTCTGCTGCTTGGTATGCATGCAACTTCCCGCAACTCTCCTCCGAGTCTCCCAGCCCCCCCTCAGGTCCAGGGCAGATGTTCTCAATAAGGAGATCAATGTGGGGTTCATTTCACTGTCTTTGTTCCCTTCTGTTCGCTTCTGCACTCGCGCTACTCGCAATAACTCAACAAAGTAACACAAATGGCGTGCATAGGGCCATGTGGTTCCCCCTTGATGCACGACCCTGACAGACAATTCAATTTTATTTCATTTTATTTATAGTGTTGAAACACAACAGGAGTTATCTCAGGATACTATACAGATAGAGTAGGTCTAAACCAGTGGCTCTCAAACCTTTTTCAATAATGCACCCCCATGATTATTTTTTAAATCTTGGATCAGGTTAAATGCTGGCAGTAAGTGTCGGCTCGAGTCTTATGATTTTGAAATATTGGCCGTGGACAGTGAAGCTTCACCGAGCAAGATTTGTATGTCCACATGCAAAGGGAGCAGAATAGATCTCGCTACTAATATGCGTACGCTATTTGTTCAAAATAAAGTTGACCGTCAGCTGTAGTAACCAATCCAAAGGGAAACACTTATTGGTTTATCTAAACGTCTTTACAGAATGAATAGAATAGTACAGTTTAAATAATGTAGACTGCTGTGCTCCCTCTCCCCACTGAATCAGCTAATAAGCTGCACCCCCCCTTTCATACTGTGACCCATACGTTTCTACTTAACCTTTTCAATTTGAAATCATAAGTTGTGTATGATTGTGACCCTGTCCTTATCTCTGCTACCTGTTTTTTGCTGTTGTAACGTCCCTCATTTAAAGTTCCATCTGTGTTCCACGTTACACACTGCCACCACACTGACATGTTCCGGAGCTCTGTGCAGCAGCGCCTGTCGACATAGGTGTGTGCATGCGTGGATGTGTGTGTGTGCGCTGTCAGGCAGGGGGTGATTTAGCCCTTTTTCATCCAGCCCTGGATCCCAGTACCCCTAAAAAAAAAAAAAAAAAAAAAAAAAAAGTCTGTTAATCTGAAAACAGTGTGCTTATTCAAAGAGAAATACCCAATTTCATTTGTAATACCACCTTTATCTTGTATTAGCGGCCCGCGGAGTCGGCATTAAAGGAAGTTTATTAAGTTACATAATGTCATAGTCACATAAGTTCAGTTTCCCCTGCAATGATGCTCCAAAATGATGTTAAAATCTGCCGTTAGCCAAGTTGAATAACGGCCCTTATCCTATAATCGCCCCTGTTGTCGCCCCCCCCCTCTCGGCCCAGACCTATACATCATCCCCCTGGTGACGGCATCTCCGAGCGCCGGACCGGCTCGAGCCAGGTCCCCGGCGGGTCAATCTCTTAAATGAGATTTCAGCATCACTGACCCGTGCTCTGCTCCTCTCACCTTTTTTGCCAGGAGAACAGGGGTGACCTTTGACCCCCGGGATCCGTGTCAGCTGCAGCCGACCGTGCCTAAGCCGGGGAAGACGGAGCGAGGAGGTGAGGCCTTGGTGTGTGGATAGACCACAGAGTTCACTTTCTGAAAATGAGATGTCCACACTAGGAAATCAGGGACACCTTCTCTTCCAAAAACAAATTCAAGTTTCTTAATTCTCGGTTGAGTGACAAAAAGTCAGAAGATTTAGTAGATACCAAATAGAAATCTAGATTTCTCAGTTTTTTACTTTTGGGGACATTCCCTGATTATTGAGGGTTGTACAAATGTAGATTTTTACAGAAATTGTTCCTAGAACTTGATTCATGGATGTGGTTCTGTTTATTTACTTTTCAAATTGCATTATGGGACATTTCTCTGCGCTTCGACAAATAACGTAGCTGGCCACAACACCAAAAGCGCCCCAAAAAATAGTGTTCAAAGTCTTGACAGAAGTGTCAAAGCATCCCAAGTAGTGTCAAAAGTATAAAACTGTAGCTACACACGTAGAATGTATAGAGCAGTTTTGACATTTACATTTCAAAATTATGCAAGGCATGGTTGTTATACTCCCCTGTGGGCCTTCTCTTCCAGCCCCCAGACTACTGGCCCTTCTACTGTCGGAGCTTCCTGTTCCAGCTACTACACAGGTATGAGTTCAGCTTTACTGAGTGGGGACACAGAAATCCAAGTGAAATTCGGATGAGTGTGTTTTACTGTAAGATTTCTGCAGAAACAATAAGCCTGAAATTGACTTTAAATTCACTTTGACTGCCACTCTGCACAGGGTTACGTAATGGAAATATACACACTCGATAGACATCAATGTTTATGCTTCACTTACATTTTACATTGCCTCAATTCACAGTCGAGGCAAATCCTTTATTATTTAATCCCAAGCCACCATTTGTTCCTGTTTGATAAGCTGCGGTGGAGTTGGCATTGAATTGAATGTACGCGAACGGCCTTTAGTCCAAAACAGGTTACAGTTGGCTGCAGTGCGTTAGATATATTTAAGGCTCCAGGGCGGACATACAGCATTTCCCAGAGGCCGGTCTTGGCCTACATACTGTACTGTATGCATGCAAGTACAAGAGCACCCTACACACACACACACAGACTAACTGTACTGGAGAGAATGGTCTTTAATGTGAATATGTGCAGTTGTGTTTCTTTCTCCCTCACATCTTGCAAGTGCTGTATGTATGTCATTAATTGAGTCTCCAGCTCCCTGGAGTGGTTAGCTCTACTTGCACTGGAAAGATAGAGGGGAGATGCTCTTTGTGTGTGTGTCTGTGTGTGTGTGTGTGCCTGCGTGCACAGCCCTGATCGCCTGATGATTATGCTTGATCAGTGTCAAACACAAACCACTGCAGCGGGTGCTTTGAAAAGGAATATATTGTGTACTCAGGCTTTTTTCAGACCCTTAGTGGTGTTTTCACTTAGCACAGTGATTTATCCAATTCACCCAGATCTGAGAAATTTGATATTTTTTAGTTTTTTGGCGATACAAGCCAACACATACTGCATATATCCATCCAGATTAAAAAAGAATAAATCAAAGTACGAGGATAAAACACAACAACAACCCCTCGGGTGTTTTTTTTTGGAGAGAAAAGATCAAAATCAAAATTTTTGCTTGCAGAGAGGTTCAAGACATCGAATAAAAAAGTCCAGTCACAGCACATACACCACCTGGGAAACATAAGCTGATAAGACCAGACAGGGAGTCAATACCTCGTTATGGAGCAATATAAACTCAATCATCGGTGCAAACTTTTAAGTACTATTATGTACACAAGGACCTGCATCAGTTCATATGTCAATTAAGCCTTAAATGAACACTTGGTTCTTTTATTTCTAAGAGTGCGTAGCTTAGTTGCACACTGGACCCGCGCTCTGAATCCTTAGGCCGGCGACAGACTGGATGTGTGGCGTTAGTGTATATAAAATATAATATGTATATAAAATGTATATTACATTTATCAAAACAGAGACTTTCAAACATTTAAATGTCATTTATTAATATGTATGTGTGGGAAAATTACGCTTCCAACACGCTTGCCTGTCGTGTGGGGAAAAAAAGGCGTCAGTTCTATTTCTAGCAGGCACGCGTTTTTTTGGCGTGGATCGAGCCGCTCGTGTCACGCAGGCGGTTTGCAAACTCTAACCTGTTAACATGGGAGCCGATATATAAACAGCCACGCGGCTGACACGCTGACGCGCCACATCCAGTCTGTGTGTCCTTAGAGAGGATAAAACATCTCATGGCTTTAGGTAAATGTGAGTGGGTGGAGTCTACTAACTTGCATGTGTATATTGCGCCAGTTGATATCACGATGAAAATGGAAAAACAATATAATGTGCAGCGCTGGCCCAAATACCTTCACAGTGAGGCATCGTGATCACATGCTGAACCACCTCAACTGCTCTTTTGACCACGATCGAGCTCAGACCATGGCCTTAGATTTAGGCCACCCTTACATCAAATGACTTTTCAAGCGATCCCACTGTCTCAGACTATTTTCTAATATCTTAATGAAATCCTGAGAGTCTTGCTGTAGTCCATATTATCCTAAGTTTGAAGTCATGGTAGTGAAGTTACATTATGTGAACACTGTCAACAACCAATGGGTGTTCTGACAGTCTTTGGATGTGAGCTGGTGTCAGACGTTAGTCTTTCTAAAGTCTGTTCAGTCCTGGTAGGCATTACTTCCCAACACCATCCCAGGGCACCATGGAGGGCACACTCTGATGAAGCCGAACCAGCAGCACTATATTGTCAGCAGAGATGCAAAATATTTGAAGTATAAATAGCAATGCTTGCATTGCATTCCTTTTCGAGAACTTACCATTTATGATAGTAGTGCTAGCTTATTAAGGCAGCTAAAGGTAGCATACTTACAAATAATGTCTTTGCTCAACCCAGAGAGGTTTTGCTTATTTTGACTAATCTATTAATAAATCTGTCAAAACTAAAGAAAAAACTACCTTACCCCTAGTGCTGTGCGAGGAGAAAGTCAAAGTTTTCTTGACTCCAGTTTGCTCTTTTCTTTAATTGTCCATTGACATGTCTATTCTTTTGGTTGGTTTAAGATAAGAAAAAGAGCCAAATTAGAGCTAGTTTTCATTTGTTTTCTTGGGACATTCAAGCCATGCGGGGCCCAATCAGGGTAGTGTTTCTGGTGCCGGCGCGGCCCCCACCGCTGGGCCGAATGTGATAGTTGTAAATATTTGTATCTCAGCAGTGGACGAACAGCTCTGAGGTCAGTTGTCTGGAATCCCCTGGTTGTCTGGAGACCACTGTTGTTACAGTTGGGCTTTTTTGTGTAAAAAAAAATAGAAAAAAGAGGAGGCATGAGAGAGACAGAGAGAGAGCGCTAGACGAGCACTAACAGTAAAACAAAAGAAGTGTGAACTCAGGGGCGAGAACCACTTGTCTGCTACGTGCCAGAGATGGTCTGCAACGATTCGGTTACACACTGTCATTTCAGATACCACAAATCATACAGAAAATAAACATTTTGATTTAGAGCGATCTTTCAACACGCAAAAAGCACATTTACTAAAGTTCCTATGACATGCATCACTTTCTGTGCATCCATCCACTTTGACGGACACAAACCCATTGTCTTTTAAGAGTTGTTTTTTTGAAGGGGGTAACAAGGCAGACACATTACACCTAAGGAAGCACCCTGCTTGACATTATGCCATAACTAGAAATGTTGCTGAGCTTCAGTAAATTAATCATGTCCAGAGTGAGCTTTATGGCTTTAGCTTTGTTTTGAGCAGCCGCAGCGCTGACATAGTAGATAGTAACAACACACGGATGAAATGGCAAGAATTTGGATAGACACATATGTGCACTCCATCACATAAGGCTACATTTACACTGCCACATTTTGGTTTAAAAATGAAGATTTTTAGCAACATTTTAGCCCCTTAAACAGAGACATTTGGAAGCACTGCTGCCCCCATTTTGGTATTTCAGAATTTCAGAATCCTCAACCCGAATTTCAGTGGTCTAAATGAATAAATCAATCAAACACTGTCTTTTCAGATGTCTTCCTAATTAAGTCTGAACCCTCTGAAAGAAATCACCTTTACTGACCCTCCCCCTACAACATGCTTACCATTTCAAGCAAAAACAACCAATCGCCTCCATAATGATCAGCTCCCCTAAAGCCAACATCTCCCACCTTGCCCTCGCCATTGTCAGTGACACAGATCCCCCTCTACATCCACACTTTACATCGCTGCCATCTGGACTCTGAGCTGCAGAAGTTGTGTGTCGATGGAAGTGTGGTTGTTTCGATGTGTCTACTGCATGTACCTGCATATATGATACCTGTTGATTGTTGGTTGTCTATGTATGTTGCCATGTGCATGTGAAAACAAATCTTGCCTCATTGGACAGTAAATATCCCATCCCCCGCTTGTAGAGAATGCACAAGCTGTAGCCGGGCCCGCTTGATGAAAATGAATCAGCACAACTATTTTTGCCTCGTAGGGATAGAGAAGTGAGCGACATTAGTGGCGGGGGGGGGGGGGGGGGGGGGG
>NC_048430.1:12333412-12392232 GCF_013103735.1 Etheostoma cragini
GTGTCATGTTTGATTGGGGTTTATTAGCTCCGCCTGTATTGTTCCCGTTCGTCGACAGACTCCCAGGTAATGTGGTGATAATCGTTGTGGAAGCCTCCATCTGCTCTTTCAGGGGGGCAGGGGAGGCGGGGGAGCTGCCCTCGTTTCAAATCCATTTTCCCAGGTGCTGATGTGAGGCCGCGGGGGTGGAGGGGGTAGATGTCGGTAGGGGGAGGAGGGAAGCGGTGTAAAGCCCTCTGTTTCATTTACCCAGGAGTGTCGGCGTGCTTGGCAACCAGGTTGTCTCTGCTTGTACCGGCTAATAGTTCAAACCCAGCTGGCTCCAATCGGGAGGCTGGGGCTCTTGAGTAATACATTTTGCACTTTGGCTCGCTACCAAGTGCACGGCGTTTTTGGCGCCGCACGGCACGCCACACTGAGTTTATTGCTCAGGTGTTTTGGAACGAGCGGCGTAAAAATCCATAAACTACCCCGGTCGCCGCGGCTCCGGGATTGTCATTTGAGGCGTCGGAAGAGGGGTCAATGTGCGGCTGGTCTGTAGCCAGACAGCGGTGAAGGGGGCCGTCTCCGGCTTGACTGTTTGTGAGAGGCAATTCGCCACGCTTTGTAATTACACGTCTTTTAATTGATAACGCGGAAAGGCTGCATTGATTTAGTGTCCAGCCAAAGGAGCGCGGCAGGTCGGCCTCTCCAATTACTTCTCAGTTCTGCGATGTCAGGTTTGGTTTCTGCATCTGCAGCTCTGATCACACCTGAGTGGTTTGCTCTTACTAATATTAATATTACAATTAGGATTTCAGAGGGACGGGGATGCAGGGGATATTTTTGTCCATAGACCACCCACTCCTCTAAAGAAGGAACCGTTCAAGGGGCTTTAAACATGTCCGAAAAACCAGAACTGTGTCTACTCTGCTACATCGGAGGGTTAAAGAAACACAACATTTAAAGGATGGAGCGTCCGGCTTTAAAGGAGAATTCCCGTCGATTCCAACATGTAGCTCTGTTGTCTGGAAACGTGGAGGTCTGTCAGAGAGAAAAACAAAACCAGTCGGTGCTGTCTACACCAAGTTATCCTCCTGCTAGAGTTAGCACCCAAAAGGCTTAAACAGGGCAAGTATTAAATGTGTTTTTAGCCTCTAAACATGTTCAAATGTGCAGTGATTCCTTCTGAGTGAACACATTGAGTCTGACTGCAGTAGATGTGACAGAAATGCACAAACGTTGTGCTAATTACAGACAACAGAGCTACGTGTTGAAATTGACCAGAATTCTCCTTTACAAGGTTTTATTCTCCACCAGATGTGTTGTTGAGATGAACATAATTCATTAAAAGACATCCGCAAACACTTGTGATGTTTTGAATAGGCAGAAAGTTTTGAACAATACAGGAGAATAATACAGTAATTGCTTTTATAAAAACCAATACATTTGCACCGTAACTTGATGCAGAAAAAGTATTTCAATATTGTATTTCAATCAAACGCACAAAACGAACTGTAGTAAAAGTATACATTTTTGTTAAGGAAAAGTAAAGCACAGATACGTGAAAATTCTATGATACCGTAACTTTGTGACATTTCAACACTGGCACAGAGAGTCCAGGCAGAAGGACACAAAAAGGAAGAAAGCCAAACAGATGACAAGAACAGGAAGGGGACCAGGCCTTCGTGACCCCCCCTTCCCTCCAGCCTGAGAGCCTTTTATGTCGAGCTATCGTTGTAAATTTCCTCTCGGGCTAAATCAAGACAAGATGGGGCTGGAGGCTTGTTACCCGATTCTGCATAATGCCGCTAATTTCAGTAAGTGTATGAGAGCGCTGTCGCTGATGTGATGACAGAGAACGACCAACTGGCATCACGTGGGACTTCCTGTACACCCAAATGGTTTTAAAGCTTTTAATATCCTGGGAAATTCAGCTGAGCCACTTGTTTTCTTTCCCCGCCAGTGTCATTTGGGAGGTTGTGTAGAGCAGTTGAGTGTTCAGTGCAATGCTTACAGTGAAGGGACAACAGTTTTAAGAGTCTTAAACCGGTGACCTTTTGTACTTGTCCTAACTTTTAACTGCCAGAGCCCATAACAAATAATGTTTCTTTGCTTAGGAGTAGCTGAAAGGGTTAAATCTCGACACATTTGTCTTTGCTATTAAGGCTCAGACCTCGTCTCAATGTGGACGAAAATGTCACAACCCTTTCAGCCTTCGGTTTTGACTAAACGAGAAAGAACACTTGTAGTTATTCATAATAAAGTATATAATCATTTAAAAGTAAAGAAAAAACACTTGCTTATCTCTTTGAGTCCACAACTATCATTAGATTCTGCTTGTGATCCTCCCGTCTTTATACTCCAACAGGTGCATGGATACTCCTTCTATGCCTTTTTCGCATTAAGGCCCAAAAACTTGTCAGTCTTTGTATTTTTTTTTGTGAACCAAGCAAAGTTTGATAGGTTTAAGGTTTAAAAAGTCACTTCTAAATCCAACAAAAATAAATCTGAGGTATTGGGGATTGAAAACAACATAGATATGCACATCTAGTATCTAAACAGATATCGGATATGTCACCAGAAGACAAAAATACTGTTGGCCTATAACAATTCATATCAAAGTTACATAAATGATGTCGTAGTCCAAAATAATCACAAATGTGCCCTTAGAAAAGAAAAGCTTTCATGTGTGTGTGTGTGTGTTCTTGTGAGGTGTGCTTTTGTACATGTGTGAATATATTAACGTTGTTGTGTGTGTTTGTGTGAACACGCTAATAGAGAGATCCTGTCTATGCTTGACACAAACACTGATGCTTAAAAGCAATTTAATGTGGTTTTAATTAGATTTTAATTGCATTACCTGATCTCAACAGACCTCAAGAGGGAAGCCGGATGATGCTGTAATGTTCATGTTGTTGTTGTTGTTTTTTTGCAGTTTTTTCCTGTAAACTGTAATCTGCATTAACATGATGCTTAGAGATGTAGAAAACCGAGCTTTGCCCGTCTTTTGCACAGAGTTACCATTTATGTAAGGGCTGGAGAAGAATTAGTATGTGTTTAAATAAATTAGTGAGATGCCAAGAAAGTGTGTGTGTGTGTGTGTGTGGGAGGGGGGGTGTTTGTGAGAGAGTTGACATATACATTTGAATGTGGATCAGTATATGCATAAGAGAAAAAACTGATGGGTGGAGGTTGAAATGTGTTTGTAAGCACAGGATAATGTGCAAGTATTAGTATGTGCAAGATAAATGAAAGTGTGTGTGTGTGTGTGAACATGCATGTTTTAAATCAAATACTTGTGTGTCAGCCTGTGTGTGTGTGTCTGTGATGGACACATACTTAAAAAAGTAGCAAAAGTAGTGTGTGGGGAAGGAGAGGGGAAGAGTGTTTCCCAGAGAGAGAGAGAGAGAGAGAGAGAGAGAGAGAGAGAGAGAGAGAGAGAGAGAGAGAGAGAGAGAGAGAGAGAGAGAGAGAGAGAGAGAGAGAGAGAGAGAGAGAGAGAGAGAGAGAGAGAGAGAGAGAGAGAGAGAGAGAGAGATTCTGTGAGATCTCTTTTCCTGTAGATGGAGCTGCACTCTACACTTCTCTCTCTCTCTCTCTCTCTCTCTCTCTCATCCATGTGCACACAATGACTGCATTGTTTTTGCCCGCAACCCCTCCTATAATACCCCCCTCTGGAACACACACACACAAACACACATGCACGCGCACTTCTCTCGCTCTCTCTACTCCAACAGATTTGGTATTTATGTTAATGTACATGTCTGTGGATCTTTTGCCTCCCAGTGGTTAGACACTGTGTGTGTGTGTGTGTGTGTGTGTGTGTGTGTGTGTGAGAGAGAATATGACCTAAAGAGGGAAGCTGGAGGGGTTGAGGAGGGTTTAGGGAGTCAAAGGATAATTCCTGAAACATTTCCTCCCTTTCAGAAACCAGAAAGAGTAAGGGGAAAATATATCTATCCGGGCACTAGATGGACAACTCAGTGGTCAATAAAATGCTTTAATGCTGTCTTTCTGAGTCAGCCAGGATTTGGTAAACATGAACTTTATTGGGCTGCAGAACAGTTATGAAGTGCTTGATGATGGGAGCCTGCACACTCAGCACGACCAGGGTCTCAACATATCTGTGAAGGTGAACTGGTTTTGGTGGAACACGTAGTAGTTGTAGTTCAGGTAATTAGATGTTAGTAGTTTTAGTTGTGCAAAAGAAAAACACAGATACAGGGTTTGTACGGGTGCTTGAAATTTTGATGTTTTCAAGGTTTTAAATGTTTGATTTATGCAACTCGTTAATTTAAAATATTATAATAAATCACGTCAAAAATAGGGTTTGTAGCTTTCTGTGTAAAAGAGCAAGGACGAGCTGTCACAGACCGTGGTAAAGTTGGTTTTATCTTGGAAGGTCAAACAGTCCATAATAGATTTTTCGATTGTGTCTAATATATGTCCACTATAAAACCAACTTTAGCACGGTCTGTCGCAGCGAGTCTGCTGCGGAGAGGAAGCCCTGCATCCCGGCAAACACTGGAGCGACTGAGCTGTAGAAGTATAGGCTATATGCTCTCGATGATAGCAACTTTGAAATAGTTGCTTTGGGGCGGGGGGAGTCTTGAGTCTTGTTGCCCAGGGCACATGAAATTGTTAATCCGGCCCTGCTTGGTGTGATAATGTAATGTTGGTATTGCAGTGTTTGCTATAGATATTCTTTTTCCAACGGGCTCATCTGCTAATGTTAGCTACCTACCGTTACCTTGAAACCATCCAGACGGCACTGTGCGTACCTGAAACCGGTGATTTAATGGCACCGCTCTTTTCACACACAGTTTAACTAAATGTTGAGGGGGTGGCAGTAGCTCAGTCTGTAGGGAGTTGGGTTGGGGACCTTGGCACTACCAAGGTGCTCTTGAGCAAGGCACCGAACCCCCAACTGCTCAGTGCACCTTTCCATGGGCAGCCCCCTCACTCTGACATCTCTCCATTATGTAAAGGTGTGTATATGTGTGTAATTCAGGCCTGTGTTTAAAAACCCCTAGTGGGATTAATAAAGTATAGCTTTTGTTGTTATTGTTGTTATTAATAAGACCCCCTAGTCTGTTTTTAGACCAGGGGGTACAGTGGCTGTCGGTAAACCAGGTTGTGATCCAACTTCTCCAGTGGGGGGAGGGGAGTCTCTCTTTATGCATCCCTTAAATATCTAATCCTTCTGCTATTACCAAACACAATTTTGGCTGTTCATAGCATTATGCCTTTTAATGTGACAAAAATACTAAATAATCATTTTGACGATGTAGTGGTATGTAATTTACGGTGGTGTAAGGTGCTTGAAAAAGCTTTAAAATGGACACTGAAAGTGCTTGAAAAGTTCTTCAATTTAAACTTAGAAAAGGTGTAGGAATCCTGATTAAAATCATAGGATTTGATTATTCCCAAAAACAACGAAGTAAACTGATAATTGATATTGATCAAATAATTCAAGTTTGTAGCTGATTTGACAATAACCAGTGTATATTCTAAAGTTTTTCTTCTAAGTAAAACCTTGAATTGCAGCTGTGTTTGAAGGCTCTGTGGCCCTAAATCAACCTGTTTTATCTTAAAGTCTAAAGCTACATGAGACTCGTAGTAAACCTGCAAAATGTCCCTGAAAGAAACGCTTTAGTATATTATAATTACCATATAAAATCTTAGCCAATTTATATGTTGGGGGTTTAGATTCAAATGGGCATTTACCCCCTAATTTATACATCAGTGTATATTACCAATACATTAACAATAGACTAGCTCAACTAAACCAAATTTCCTCAACAGCAACTAACTAGGAGTAATCAAAGAAGCACAGCAATGTAACAATAATAAAGTGACATTTATTAAATAATGATGCAAACAAGAGCACGATGAGGTGTGGTAGTCAGTATCAGTGATGAATGAAGGTGGATGGATGTAATGGAGGATGTGAGCTGCATGTTGTCAGCAGTTAACAGAGAGAAAACATCTTGGTGCGCCGTCGGGAGAATGCGGCCTCCTGGTCTCGGGGCGGGCGGGGTTAAATAGTCTGGGAGGACCGGCCAGGTGATCAGTCATTTCATCATCGCCTCCGCTACACCTGCAAGTTAACAAGACAAACCACAGTACACGTGTAGGACAGGCCCAGGGCCGGCACACCAACATACATGACCTCTTTTTTAGAGCTAGTGTTTGTGTGTATGCAGTAGTTATAATATATAGTCATAAGGAATAGTTAAAATGTTCACATCGTCACAGGGTTTCCCCCCTAGCCAGTGTACCCTCCCGATTTATCCCACGTGGCTGTGGGGTTGCCTTCTTCCTCCTTCCCAGACGTTGTGGTGGTTCTCTCACCAACATCTTCCAACCGCACCGCTGTTGGGGTCTTCACTATTTATTCGCTATTTACCCATAACTGGGACAGTGGTTGACGGGCATCAGGGCGTTTCCACTCACCGATGGGCCTGCGTGCCGCGTCTCTGGGGCCCACTGGTACACACACACACACACACACACACACACACAGATAGAACCACACATACACACATAGACACATAGACAGACAGAACCACACAGACAGACAGACGGACCGACAGACAGACAGACATACAATACCAGTACAAATGCATTTCTCTTCCTCAACCAGGCAGAAGCTTTCTGTACCACTTCTTCTTCTTCTTCTTCTGCTTTTTCATTAATTGGCTCTGCAGATCTTCCAGCTGGGACCTCATGGAGCTCTCGGTCCTCTCCCACTCCTGCTCCTTTTCCTGCTGAGTCAGCTTCAGGCTTTCTGTGGCCTGAAGGAGGGATGACTTGTCCTCCTTCCACTCGTTGAGATCACTCTCCAGCTCATGTTCAAACTTTTTCTCTAGAGCAGCCATGAGGTCCTTGTAGTTCTGGTCCTGCATCTCCAGCTGGGCTCTGTGGGAAGCCTGGGATCTTTCCAGTACCTCCTTTGCCTCCTGGTCCTGTTCCCGGAGAGCTTCCTCTCTCTTGCTCAATTTATCCTTCAGCTCCTGAGCTTGAGCCCTCTCCATCTCCAGACAAATCTCCAACGTCACGTTGGTTGTCTCACTTAACTTGAGCATCTGCCTCTCTTTACGAACCCCCATCTTCTCAGTCTCAACTTCCTTTTTCAGGGCCTCTTTCTCTCCCTTCATCTGTTCCATTTCGACCTTCAGGTCTTCAGTAATGAAGTACTGCAGGTCTAGATCTTTTAGGGCTTTTCGCAGCCTGTTGCTGGTTTTGACCATCTGGAATTTCAGAAGCTCCGTTTCCCTGGGGGGGGAGGGGACACGTTGAGCCAGAGCCGCATCCAGCTGGGCTCTATGGGAAGCCTGGGATCTTTCCAGTCTCTCCTTTGCCTCCTCCTCCTGTTCTCTGAGAGCTTTCTCCATCTTGCTCAACTTGGCCTCCAGCTCCTGAGCTTGAGCCCTCTCCATCTCCAGATAGCTCTCCAACTCTAACTCCACGTTGGTGGGCTTACTTACCTTGAGCATCTGCCTCTCCTTACGAAGCTCCATCTTCTGTGTCTCCACTTCCTTTTTCAGGGCCTCCTTCTCTCCATTCACCCGCTTCAATTTGACATTCAGGTCTTGAGTAATGAAGGTCTCAAGGTCCAGATCTTTCTGGGTTTTCCGCAGCCTGTTGCTGGTTTTGACCAGCTGGGATTTCAGATGCTCCGTTTCCCTGGGTGGGGAGGGGACACGTTGAGCCAGCTGAACTTTCAACTCACCTATCTCCTTCTCCATCAGCTTTTTCTCATGGCACCAACTGCTGCCCTCTCTCTGTAGTTGGAGCTGATCCAGGAGATCGGCCAGCAGGTCTTATCGAATGATCAGGTGAACTCTCCCCTCAGATCCACATTGGGTGAGCGTCGCCTCGCTGTCCTTCAGCTCCAACCGTACTTGTTCTTCACGGTAACTGAGGTAGAAAGTCAGTTGGGGTTCAGTCTCTCCAGAGTTGAATTCCATGTTTTCCAGTGTTTTTTCTCTGTTGCAATGTGCACCTTTGGATTGTCACAGTCAAAGTGTCTGAGTGAATTTGTGTCAGAACTGAAGTTGGGTTCTAGTATTCATAGTGTGTCGTTATGACAACAACAACATGTATTCTATTTCGTTCCATCTTTGATTCTATTGTTGCTATGGGACACTAGTTTGTTTATGTTTGAATAAAGAGTATGAATGTAGTGATTTCCGATAAGTACTAAAATATGGCGGAAAAACCCATTACTAAATAATAAAACCATCCAGACGGTACCGTACGTACCTGAAACCGGTGATTTAACGGCACCGCTCTTTTTACACAGTTTAACAACAAAACTCTGAGTAAACATTACTAGCTACGTAGCTAGTAGCCCTCTGAAAGGTTGAGGATGGCCTCATATAATATTTACACTGCTCTATTAAATACATGTATATGTCTTGGCAATGAAAAACATTTTTTTTATTAATATAGAGTGTTTCCAGGTGCATGTGCGCTGTCAGTCTTCTGGGTTAAAATGGAATTGCAGGTTGTTGTTACTGTCTCAGATGACCTTAAAAGTGCTTACAAATTGCTTGAATTTGACCTTGGAAAAGGTGTACAAACCCTGCAGATTGGACAGATAGTCTAGCTAGCTGTCTGGATTTACCCTGCAGAGGTCTGAGGACCAGGTAACCATAGTCCTCAGAAATCCACCGGAGGTTAGAACGCCAATACAGAGACAGAGAACCGGGACGGAAAAAGAGGGAAATCTTGGAAGTGGAACTTCCTGGATGTAGACAAATTATAAAGGGCTGAACATTTTCCATCTTTAAGCACAGCGCCGCTCGCATCCCCACCTGCTCACTTTGCATCCTCTGTTCTCCACGTCCTCCTGAGGAGACCGCTCAACCTCGGCACACATCGATTATCTACACATTTATCTGCTGACAACAAACACCACCCCGCCATCCTTCTGTATCCTTCCACCTTTAAAACAATAGTATCTTTCCAGTTGTCAGTCACAGATTTATTTCATGTAGAACACTCACAGAAGGAGGATTAACGGTATCTACTTATACACTTGCGATAAACTCTTATCTCCTGCTTTCCCCCCGGAGCACTCTGTGGTTGCATGTTGACCTGTTTTCCTCTCTCCTTTTTTTCCTCCCTCCTTTCTGTACCTCAGCGATTTAATCATTTAACCATGTATATGAGCTGGGCCCTCTCCCAATTTCTTAAATCACTTGCAGTGGGCATATTCCTCAGTTTGGGTTTTTATTTTTAAAGGCCCGCGGGAACATATATTTATGTGGAAACGTGAGACAGAAGTGAGGTAGTAATAGATGGATTATATAGAGAAATATGTTTGATAGGGACAAACAAACTGAGAATGAGCCCCAGCGTAATTAGGCACCGGGGTATAAGCCTTTCAGCACGGAGAGTTTTATCATTCAGCAGGTACAGTACATCACAATACCAAGATGACAAGAGGTAGAAAGGGATATAAACACGGCCTGTATGTGTTTATGTGTGTGCATGTGGGCCTTTGCCCATACTGTGTGTGTGTGTGTCCATAGTTTACATGTAGCAGGTAAACTTTAGGCAGCTGTAGCATCCTGTATGCTCAGCAGAGGTTTACACAGCATAAACGCATCACTTCCCCCTCATTTAGCATGATGTAAACGGAGCGTATAGCCACCAGGACACCAGCCTTCATCCTGTAAAAGCAGGAAAACGTGACGTTACCTTTGGCCCCAGCGCTCTCTGGGTGGCACTGCCACGAGGTGGCCTGGGGATTAGCCCGATGACAGCTTGTATCCATAAGAATGACGCATCGGCCGACATGTAAAGTATCCACATCCTCTCGCCGACTCTTAAAAGGGCTTTTTCACCCAAGAGAAGAACTTTATTTTTTTGAAGGCAAAACAAATCCGTCGGGATTTCCTGCACTCGCATTCTTTAAAGAAACGACAAACAATACGATTTCAATGAGAGGGGGCTGATTTCATCAATATTTACATTGCATCTGGCTCTGAAGAAATGTTGATAGGAAGACTTGAGACCCGGAGGGGGGACTTAAAAGAGGACGTTTCAGAAAACTTGTGAGGTATCTTAGAAAAAAAGTAAACAAAGTATACAATATAAAGCTACTTTGATGTAATTGACTGATACAGACGGACACAACTCAAATAGAGTAAAAACAGCAGCAGTATACCTGACAGTTCTAAATGAAATGAGGCTAAAGGGACATTTATGCACTGTGTCTGGGAGTGTGACAAAATGAAAACATTCTGGAGGGAGGTGATCAATAAAACTACCTTCATGTTGAAAAATGCATTTGCTGTGACAATTAATAAAAATGTTTCCTCTTGTCACAGGTTCAGTCTTTCTAAATATCCCGGGTGTTTGCTTACTCCTGCTTAGAGAGGGCGGTTCTGCAGTTGCAGGAGAACGCTGCTGTCGTGTGGCGTTACAGACCATTTACTTCTGTTAATGTCTCATTTACATTTCCGGAAGTGTTTTTTTTTGCAATGCATGCTGCATTGCTGTATGTAATTCAATTTTCTTTTTAAACATGTTTTTGTCTTTTTGTAAGCTAAAAGAAATCACCGTGCAAAACCTAACCAATAGCAAGGAACGTGTGGGGAATGTTACCTTCAGACCTCACACAGCAAAATAAAAGAATCCACACCAAACATACACTGTTATTAGTGCCTTCCTAAAGCCTTTATGACCGTTCCAAAAATGATTAATACCAACATTCCCTGATCTGGTTGCTTTAGTTATGGCACCTTTTTGGCCTTTTCTGGCTTTTGACTGTTTGAAGTGAAGCAATGTCCGCTCCCAAACCAAAAATGTTACTTTATGAGTTTTTTTTAACGTTAATATGAGTTCCCCCAGCCTGCCTATGGTCCCACAGTGACTAGAAATGGTGATAGGTGTAAACCGAGCCCCTGGGTATCCTACTCTGCCTTTGAGAAAATGAACACTCCTTCCCTCTCCTCCTGAAAAGCTACAGACTCAGAAATGGCCGGAATTCTGCATCAAGACTGAATTTTGGGAAAGAGTCTTCAGACACAGTATTGGGGACCACTATGGTCTATATAAAAGAGACTTCAGATACAGTATTAGGGGACCACTAAGGTCTATATAAAAGAGCCTTCAGATACAGTATTAGGGGACCACTAAGGTCTATATAAAAGAGACTTCAGATACAGTATTAGGGATCACTAAGGTCTATATAAAAGAGACTCAGATACAGTATTAGGGGACCACTAAGGTCTATATAAAAGAGACTTATGATACATTATTAGGGGACCACTAAGGTCTATGTAAGAGAGACTTCAGATACAGTATTAGGGACCACTGAGGTCTATATAAAGAGACTTCAGATACAGTATTAGGGACCACTGAGGTCTATGTAAAAGAGACTTCAGATACAGTATTAGGGACCACTAAGGTCTATATAAAAGAGACTTCAGATATAGTAATAAACAACATAACAATTACCGTTTTCTTTTAAAATATAATTTATCACGGGGGATTACCACGGAATGAAAACCATGTGTTTAATACTTCCCAGCTTCATCAGAGTGTCCTGAAGCAGGCGCGCTGCATAGCCTACAATGTGCATTTCTTAGGGGGTCTCATTAGTGTGAACTGATTGCCGACCAATGCGTTGGAAATAGTTGCAAGTTTCAACTGTTGTCGCAAATGTTCAGTCTGAACTGGGACTGTTTCAGCAATACATATTGGGTGTATATATATATATATAAAGTAATCGCTGGTGCAGCATAAATAATCTCTTAATTTAAAGTTTTGTTTCTTTATTTTTGGAAGTGTAAAGGTTTTGATGTAGAGTTACATCTTCATCAGAGTCCTTGGAGATAATGGGGACTGGAGCCCTCGAAGAATCAACACCAGGTGTGATTGTGCTTAAACGAGGCGTTGGCTACGTCAAGATGCACCCATGTCAACCAAGGTGTTACACTAATTAATCAGTCATTAAAGAGGAAAACGCCCACAAACAGGTCAAAAGTGATAGATACATATTGTCTTTTATTCTGGAGAGGAGAGTCTGTTCAATTCCCAGAAACGACACACAACTGAGTGCACTGTATATTATTAGGTAACATCTATTTGCCCCAGTTTGGATCACCCAGAGAAACACTTTCTTACAATATGAAGTAGCCACAACCTCTTACAGTACTTGTACGTTGAGACCTCTCTTTTGACTTTCTGAATCATTTCATTTGTCTGACTCGTTGACTTTTTGATTATAACGGAGGTCGTTGAAAATGAATTGCACATGCATACAGTAGATTGTAGGTTTTACTTTTTGTGGGCCCCCTGGACACTTTTATATAACCCAAATTATCGGTAAAAGTTGCCTTTGCATTGTTCTATAATTTTCGAGGCAACCTTTTGACTTTATTTGTCCGCGGGTGGTCCGTGCAGCTTTAGTCCTTTTTTAAAAGTGACTTCTTACTCAGTTTTGTACTGAACACATAAATGTTGAACAAGTGGCAACTTTAAGTGTTTACAGAAATGGGCTTTGACCTCAAAGGGGGTCGGTACCAACAACACAAGTAGAAAAACCTGCCTGCATTGTAGTTATGAAGGATTAGTTTTCCATGCACAAGACAAACGCCTCAGAAAATCTATGCAAATACCACCCTATAATATATTCTAAACTAGGGCTTTAAGTTGAAGCTTTCTCCATATTTCAAGAGCACAGTGAGGGGAGGCACACACCTCTTCTTGTATCTTTTAAGAGTGTGGGTAGCAAAAGGATGCATGTAACCTCATTCCACATCCGACACTCGGTGACAAATACATAGTTTGGGGCAAATTTCCATTTCATGTTCGACTACACCGCACATCTCAAATTAAGAGCGCGGCATTATCATCGACAAGGAAATACATTGCGTTAATATTCTCGCTTCACAGTTGCCAAAGAATTAGTTCAGATCTTTGCATAAATTAACGGTGGCACAGTTTAAAAAATCAGTAGCTCAAGGCCATGCTCTCAGAACAAGGCGGTGAGCGCCGTGCCTTTAATTCACCATTTGTTTTGATGTCTGCGTTTGAGGAGTTTGTTTCCAGAACGTTATATATTCATTTCCACGGAGGGGAGAAAAAAAGAGAGCCATCTCATTACCTGGAGCTCATCATGCTGCATCTCTAGTAATGTAGAGGATCACGTCTGCAGAGCGTTCAACCAAGAAGTGAAGTTAACCGCTAGTTTCCTTTTTATTTTGTGTTATCAATCATCGGAAGGACTTCCCTTTCACCAACATATCCACCACTTTAAACAATCTTTTTACTTATGGTAATTTACTCTGTGCTTTGAACGGCTGAAGAAGAAGAGATGTCACTTAGTTCCAGTTGCTGGATATGTGATTTTATGTTTTAATCTCAGTACACGTTCAGAGTGAATCCTGTTGACGTGCGTCAAGAAATATGGTGATTAGGGTGAAGTACAAGAACTTAGTATTTCTTTACATTTCAACACATTTTTTTAAGATTTAATATATCCTTGAATATAAACATTTGAACCGGTGAAATGAAGAAATTATTGTATGTGTGTGGAAGCACCAGAGACACAAACTTATTGGGTTTTTTCTTTTTATTCAAAATATGGCCACTTTAAAACTATTGGATCTGCCAAGACCAAATGCTATCGCCATTACTGAACTACAACTCAAACTAGCTTCTCAGCCGCTCCGTCTGTTCGCTGATTGGATAGTCTTTTCCTAGGGTTAAACAACTCCACTGTTTTGTCACAAAGCATGTATGCTTTGAGTACTACAATAAAAAGTTGTATTAAATTTAAGTACATGGTAAATACGTCTTTTCACAGCCGAAACAAATCCCTTGTGATAGTCCATTATGTCCATTATGACATACTTTTGCCAGTATGACTACGAAGTTGGTGTTACATTTCATTCTAAAGGGTGTTGAAAAGATCTTGATAAGTCTTGAGTTGAACTTGTGGCAACCCGGGGGTGCCTTGAGAGTAGCTTCTTTTCATTTGGAGTTTTCTGTAGGCTACCTGTCATGCAGCACTGGTTTCCCCTCAGTCACTGACTGTGTTCAGTGTCAGAGGGAAGTGCTCTCTCCGGGGCAGCGCGGAGGTTTCTCTTCCTGTCGCATTGTGTTCAGTCCTTGACACGACCTGTTCATAATACTGAGCTCCTCATCTCTCCCAATTCTTTTCCTGTCCAGTGAAAACCTTGAGTATTGTCGAGCTAGCAAGAATTGTCTGTGTGTGGGGGGGGGGGGGGCAACCAAGGCCTTGCAGTTCATTACTGTAACTGGACAAGGATGTCCGGGGACTCTTTTTTTCTTTTATCTGTCCAGTGAAGGTAGAGTAAACCTGCTGGGCTTTAAAAAGCAGTTTAGTCGTAGCTCTTGCCAAGTTTTACACCCACTCTGAGACCAGTGGTAGAAGAAGTATTCAGATCCTTTACTTCAGTAAAAGTAGAAATACCGCACTTTAAAAAATCCTGTCCTGCATGGAAAATGTTTCATCAGAGAAATGTAGTATTAAAGTAAAGAAAATTTCAGTCAACTGGTGTTAATGGCAGATAAAATCCTTTAATGTGAAATATGTAAAGGTGCTAATCTTTAGTCTTCAGATCCAGTCGCTGCCCCTCGTTCTCATAAGGATTTTCTTTCAGACTTGTTTGATATTTGAGACTGATAATTGTCGACTAATGACGGCACTTGTGTGACGCCCCGAGAGAGACACACCGGTAGATAAACAGCTTTTCCTGGAGTTAGGGTCAATCACCTCAAATCCCTCTGTACCTCACACCGTTCATTTTCCATGACTCTCTGCCCAGGTCTCACCCAACCTCTGCGCTTTCTTGCTCCCTTTATTTGGCCCTATAAACAAGGAAACCGTGCAAGATTCTTGCTTTGTTTTAGGACAAGAAAACATTTGGCGGAGTTTGGATGCTGCTAAATTGTGTAATATTTGAGATCTGCAGACTGCTCTACGTGTAACATTATGCAACTGCTACAACTGCATCCTGCATGAATACACCGACTGCATGACAGCCGTTGTGTTGATGTCAAACCCAGGGATTTCTTAATAGAAAGGTGCTTCCTCTCTCTCTCTCTCTCTCTCTCTCTCTCTCTCTCTCTCTCTCTCTCTCTCTCTCTGTGTGTGTCTGGGTAAGTGTGTGCATCTACCTGCAAAAACTGTCAACCAGTCATGATGTCGGGGGGGGGGGGGGGGGGGGGGGGGGGGGGGGGGGGGGGGGGGGGGTTGTCACTGAATAACCAACTGCCAAGCTGACACTCAGCGGCTAACGTGTCAGGTGCTGTTGCATTGCACACACACACACACACACACACACACTCTTGTCCTGTGGAACTGCTACCAAAAAGGTAATCAGCCACAAAACCTGATTGCTGCCTTCAGCTGTTTTACACTGACCAGACGCCTGAAATTACACCGTCCAATCTGCAGCAGGTCAGAGAGGCGGAGACGGGGGGAGGGATGAAGAAAGGATAGTTTTCGTTCTTTACTCATACTGTATGACAGGAGAAACACAGGAAACGAGAAGAAAAGGGAAATAAGGTAACATCCTTTTTGCTCTATTACGCCTTCCTCCGTAAGCTTACAAAATGTACATGAATTTAAAAACAAGAAATGCCAAATAATGTCTCCTTTCTGCATCATTTGCTGCTAGCAGGTGCCGTTTAGCCTTCACCGCTGCTGTTTAAGTAGCACCCAACCCTAACTGTTACCCTAACCCTTGTCCCCAGCCTCCGCTTAAGTAGCGGCTAGCACTTGTGCTCATCCGCTATAGTTTTAACAGGGCTTCTCCATATATTCCTCTCCTCATCTACACTTCTCTTCAATAGTTGCTGTTTTAGAGCCATGATTGGAGTGTTTTTGAACCATTCATAGATACCTCTGCTTACTATCTTGCCATCACATCTCGTAACTAATTATGGATTTATGCGCACTCCGTTCATGAATGTAACTATGTAGCAAGCTGAAACAAAAGTAGATCCAATCACATACAGACCAAATCAGGTTAGTCGCTAAATTGAGTGCCTCCTTCCTAGCCTTAACAAGCTCAACACAGCCTGCCATATAGCATGGAGGCGGCTCTCACTCAACTTCCTTTAAAAAATGGCAGCATGGAGCATCAGGGGCCGGCAGTCTACAGGGGACATATGGGCGATTCCATTGTCTGTTTTCATTTCTTAAGTTGATCAGCCTACCCATTCTCACCCCTAAAAAAATAAAGAGTATTTCTCTTTAATTATGTCAACTTTCCTCCCCAAGCTGTTGGCCTGTCAGCAGCTTTAGCTTCGGCCTCATGCTCTGCTGAACATCCCTCCATCCCTCCTCAGCAAGTCGGACTCGGCCGGCGCCTCAAACGTCTCTGCAAGGGGGTTGGCGGCTCTTTTGCTTCCCCTTGCCCCAGCCCTGACTGGAGTTTAACTCCCTCATGGGCCAAATGAGCAAAAGAAAGCAACTTGTAAATAAACACGGCAAGTTGTTTTGAGGTACTTGTGCAAGAAGTTCTGACAAGTTCTGGATGCAGCAGTCTTCATATTTAAAAGCTGGTTTAGAACGATCACTCCTCAAGAATGAGGGTGTTGCAGTGGATACGGCACATGCCTGTGGTCTGGGGGACCCGGGTTTGATTCCTACTGCAGTACATCAGCCAATGTGTCCCTGATCAAGACAACTAACCCCTAGTTGCTCCAGAGAAGCACGACCTTTGACATATATAGCATCTGTATGTCGCTCTGGATAAAAGTGTCAGCTTAATGACATGCAATGTAATAATTAAAAGAATTTCTGGCAGAAACTTGTCAAAAAAGAGACTTAAGAAAAAAGTTTTGTCACAAATGTTGCCAAAAACTTGTTTTCCAAATGCAATCTGACGTGCAATTTACTTTTTATCAGAACATCTGCTTCGGAATATAGGAAATATTGGATAAAATACATTTGTTTTACTGGTTTTAAATTTAAAGAAATTGTATCAGAATATGAGAATACAACACTCAGTTTGCCATTTAACCAAAGAACAAATAATTCTTATGCAGCTCCCAGAATCTGATTTTGGATAGTCGTCATGGAAACCTTAATTGGTCTTGTGACAAGGGCTGGGAAGATTGGCAGGACAGGCGGCCAAGTGACAGTACTCTGATCTGATGGAAATCACAATAGTCAGATTGACAGCACTCTAGCCCAATGGATTTGGATGGGGGGGCAATTTGGATGGGGGGGGAAATCATATTGGGGGGGGGAGGTGCCCCCCTTCTAGCCCCGCCCCTGTGTACATATGCAGATTTCCAAACACCTGTCACTCAGGCCTCCCACCTGCTGGGACTTTATATGATGTTTTTGTGTCCTCATGCATTATCAACGCCTAATTACTCCCTTCAAAGGTGTAGCTTGTGGGAAGCAGTGCGTTTTTTGACGGAGCCGAGAGAGGTGGGCTTGGTGGGCGGTGTCTCTGTCAAACGGGACAGGTTTTTTTATGTGACGTGAGCTCCGCCTCCATCCTTCGGTTTAACACAGGAAGTATGATCAGCTTTTTGTCACAGCATCAAGGGGGGGCGGGCAGCTGAGGTGGGGTGGCGTGGCAAATTATAGAAGTGTCACCCCATCTTTCGTCGCCGTTCATTCAGGAGAGAGCCTCAATTTGAGTGGCCGGGGCACATTTTCATGCAAATAAACGCCGGCGTTCCCCTAATAGCTTCTTACAAATGATGTGCCATTACAAGGAGGTTTATTTAAACAAATTTAATACGTCTTTAATCAACCCTCGCCGAGCGCTTTCAAAAGGTCACACGCCACATCAGGACGGGCTCGATATAACCCCCCCCCCCCCACCACCACCACTCACATCACAGTATTAGCTCAAGGAGGAAGACACCAGGGGCGGGGGGGGGGAAGAGAATTATTTCACGGACAACTCATTTTAAGCAAATCTTTATTTACATATTTATTCAGTTATTACATTTTCTTTCATTGTGCGACAGGACGGGGAGCCTCCCTCCTTTTACCTCCACTCTCACACGCACACACTCACACCCCCACACACACACACGCTCATTTGCTTATGAAGTCATCTAATCTGAGAGCAGGAGGGCGTGTGTGAACCTTTAGTGTCGCGTCTGACATGGCAGGGCCCTTGATCTTTAGTGGCGTTTGCGGAGGGACGGATACGAAGATGTGTGCCACGCTTAAACTGCACACAAACATATGGAGAAGCTACTTAGCATCATTTACAGGTAGTACATCAAAGCATTATCACACACAATGTATTTCCTCTCATTGGAATGCAGCTAACAAAACACTCGCTTGCAAAAGCAACGTTCACTTGATCTTAGTCTTTGTGTCGCAGGGACACAAAAGACAAGTGAGCATTACTGCATTTAATTTTAGTCTTTGCGTATAGTATATGCCTGTATATGTATATGGGCAAAAGCACGGCAGACAAAAGTACTGCAAAACACTTTCAAACTAATCTTTTTTTTGGATGCAATGGGTTTTTTCATGCTGTCAAAGCATCTTTTTTTTAAAATCATTACCAGGTAAAGGTCTAATTGGGATTAAATTTGAACTGATTACACAAAGATGAACTATGATGCAGGTTAGATGCACATACAGGCATTTCAATATTTCAAAAAATAATAATTTTTTAATTACTTTCAATTAATTGGCAACAAAACCATTGATTTTTTTTTCCCCTCCACCTTCAAAATGAATTTAAATCAATCAGTAGCTAAAACTGTTGACAAGTCAGGGTTCAACGCTGACGGATAAAGAATTAATGCTCGATGCTTTTGACATTATTTTTCGACAGCTTTTTCTTATTACACTGAACGCTTTCAACGTTAGGGTTTGTGCTTAATTGGCTTTGTATCGACTCTTTTGGCAATGTCTTGAATGTAACAGACGTTCATAATATAAAACAGTTGCGCAGCGCAAAGCCCGACGCAAGCATCTCTGCTACTTTAAGATCAACACAGTTGTTAATGTCCCGTCCAGCACCCACGTTGTTTAAATAGAAAATGCGAAGGGAGGTGTGTTCAGGTGCATTCTGGGCATGCTGGTCTTACAGGGAGGTGTGTTCAGGTGCATTCTGGGCATGCTGGTCTTACAGGGAGGTGTGTTCAGGTGCATTCTGGGCGTGCTGGTCTTACAGGGAGGTGTGTTCAGGTGCATTCTGGGCGTGCTGGTCTTACAGGGAGGTGTGTTCAGGGGTGTTGCTATCTTGAGACAGCGGGAAGTGATTGCGCCATTGATCACCAAAAACCTGTACTAAAATCAGTAACGCAACATTTCATTATTTTACCAGTACATTAGTAAAATGCGCCTAGGCTTGTGCACACTGTTTGTTACACGCACACACGCAGGAACACACACAGGGAAGCGCAGCAGCACACACACATGCAAAAGATTACAAATAAAATGTTGACGGTGCAAATCTGCCTTTATACTAGCAATGCGCCAAGGTCCAAACACGCCGGGCTTTTAAAGGTAATGGGAGAGAACCTCTGATTGGTTGATTACATCTTACGCCCAAAGCACACCTACAATTAATTAATCCAAGAAGTTCAACCCTTCTGAACCATGAGCCAGACGCCCGGGCCCTTTCTCCCGCTGTCAAACCAGCAAAAGTGGATTTGGACTTTTGGACGCCCTAAACACACCTTCACGCCGGGCGCTCAGATCGTTAAAATAGGGAACTATAGCTTTAATGTAGATATCACTTTTAAAGCCAGTTTGTCAAATATCAAAATATTAGATCATTTATCGTTTCTGAGTGTCAGATTCATTGGTTATTTAATAGTTGGGTAAACCAGTGGTGGAATGTAACTAAGTACTGTATTCCAGTCCAAATGTTGAGGTACTTGTACTTTACTTGTACATTCATCTGACAGCTTTAGTTACTAGTTATTTTAGTTACAAGTTACTTTAAACATTGAGATTTCTGCACAGTAAACACATGTAGTTTATAAAATCTGATGTTTTATTATAAAGTAACCTAGCAACCGTAAAACAAGACCATGAACACAGCTGGTTGCATTCCCTGATGAGACTTAAAGACTTTAGCTAACATATTTTATCTAACATTTCCAATGCAGGACTTTTACATAAAATAGAGAATGTTTTTACAGTGTGGTATTGCTTAAAAAGTTATTTAAATAGTGCGTTTGAGTTTCATTTTAACTATGACATACATAAATGTAGACAAACCCTCCAAAAAAAATAGAAACAAAAACAAACTACAGACAGCAATCACAGCAGCAGACTAAAAGTAAAAATAAAAATGTATAAAAACCATATATAAAATAAAACACAAATGATATTGAGTAAATACAGAAAAAATTCACATCCTTCCAGGCAAGATAAATCAACCGTTTGGCTTGCAGTAGAACCATATCTATAAGTGGTTTTATCTCTTTTTTAAAGCTGGTTATAACCCCAGTATAAATACTTGAGGCAGATTGACAGACACTATTTGAAATATCATTTGTGCTACCTCTTTCCAGAAGTCTTTAATTGTGTTCCAGTCCCACAAACAAGGCAACAACCTTTGTAGTGATTGCACTTGTAGCATAGATCTGGGTTTTGGTGTTCGTACTTTCACTGAAGAAAGGATCTGAATCTTTCTTCCACCGCTGGTTAATACAATACCACCATGCCATTTGTTCTAGAACTACCAACAGGCCCGTTGTTGGAAATGACACACACTTAACAGAAGCCAGTGAATCACTTGCCCTTGTGCTGTTGCGTTCTCTCTCTGCTCCTGTTGTGGTGTTGTTTCATTACCGCTGCCACACGCCCGACCCAGACCAAAGTCAATAAACAAAGCCATTTAAATATGTACGGCAGCCAAAGCCGTCACCGTTGCGCCTGAGATGGAGATATTTCAATATGCAAGATTGGGAGTGTGTAATATTACCTCTGCGTTATGTGCTGTGACCCAGAAGGTGAACACTGCCTCCTAGCTCCACCCCCACTGCACTCTGCATATATGCAGGCTCAGAGCTATGCTGCATGTGTATTTAACACGCCAGTAAAATATTAACCCTCCTTAGCACACAAACCCCAAATCTTCTCTGCAACACGCTTGTCACCCCAAAGGGTGCAGCGTGTGTTTTCATTAACGGAAGCTTGATATGTTGTTTTTGACTGTCCATACAACTGTGCATTTTACAGTTGGTAAATGAGTGTGAACTCATGTGGAGATCTGTTGTTTGACGGCATCTGAGTCACCCCTAGCCTATCGAATGCCTAGAGTCATCCGTTTTATAATAGCAGTGGCAATATAGCATCACACAAACCTCAGCCCTTTAAAATAATCAAATCCCACATGGCTGTTTTTGGGGGATACAGTTATTCAGGGGACTCTCTGTGTGTCGGATTAGAGCAGCTGTGCCGAGGAGAGCATCTTAATTCTTTTTGGGGGGTTAACCCTTTCCGCGCTAATGCCTTTTTTCTCAGGGTGGCATTTACACAAAATGAATTGCTTGCTTAGACACAGCTAACTAAATAAAAGACAGCGGGGGCTGATACTATGAAAAATGGATTTTCATTACTGTTTCATTGATTCTAGTAAATAAGGGCCCCGGGCCTGCGCCGCAAAGGCTCCAAAACGGTAATAATTTAATCTAAGGTGACACAGACCAAAATGTATGTGGACAAAAAAATCATCCCTGAATATTAAACAAGGGCCCCGAGACAAGGGAGATTGCGGGGAGGGGGGGTTGGGGTGTTTGCGGGCGCATTTAAATGTATGCAGATTGCTGTCCAACCTATTTAAAAACAAGAATTAGGTATTCCTGTCATAAATCACGTTTGCCGCTATGGATATGCCTTGTTATGCCGGTGTTTAACGGAAACCTGAAAGGTTAAAGTACTCGGTGCATTAAATTGTACAAGGATAATTAATACTTTTCTCCTGGCTATTTATAAAATATGGAAAATAGAGTCAGCTCAACTGTGACAACACACTCGTTTGAGGGGGGAAGGCAAAGCAAAAGGGAAAACATTCAGGCACATTACACACAGGATATCGCAGCACTGAAGAACAAATACCTTCTAGGCTGCACGTCGGAGGACACTTTTTGTGTTCATCTTGTTATAAGCAGGTAAAGGGAAAGCATGTCACAATTGGGACACTTTAATTTCACTAGTAGACATCTCAATTGGCTTTTACTGCAATTCAACGGATGCTCGCCCCCCCCTGGGCTGGCAACAAATAATTTTGGTTCGTTACAGAGGTTCCACCCTTGAGCTAAAGTGCTCCCTGACTGCACCGATATGTGTTTTCCTCGTGTGTGCGTTAGCAGGCAGTGTCACTAATTAGTGCTTGTTAGCGGTAAACTAGTGCAAACTCCCTAATTTGACAAGTCTATTCCAGAGGTGTTGACCTCTCACTCACACCGGCGGCAGCGCTGTCAAATCCTTGCACCTCCGGGAGCGACTTGTCGCGTCTACCTGGCTCTGTCGCACCTTTCCCCGACACGCTGTCAAGGTTTCTCTGGCACTCGTTTGCCTTCGAGTGTCAAAGTGACTGTCTCGAGTACTGCGCTGACTGTATCAGGCGGCCACATTAAATAGCCAGGGTGTAAATGCAAACGGTTCGCCGTGTAGTTGTGACGTTAAAATATCAAAAAAACGAAAGAAACAGCGGGTCATTTGGCAAACGCCGGCCCCTCTGTGTGAGCAAAAGGCAACTTGACAAGTGTCCGGGCCCATTACGCCGTGTTAGTCTACCCACCGACTTGTGCTCCAGTGGGTATTTGGTGCGCCTTTAACAATGCGCCGAGACATGTCAAGCCGGGGGAGATAATAGCCCCAATATAAAAAAGCACAACATCTGGAGCGAGAGGGTCCAGTTAATCAGGGTAAAGGTAGAAGGGTAATAACCTTGGGTATGTAGGTTGCATGCTCCACATCTTTCCATCTCACTGTCCATGCTGAGGTGTTCAGATTTCACTGGAAGAGTCCCGTTCATCCTTCCGCCTCTTGAACTTAAAATGCACTTACAGTCGACGCATACATTAACAACGCTGCTTTTCTTCGCTTGCCATGCACGATGGAAATTCACTAGTCGACCTCTCAAACCGTGTTCATAGTAACGCGGGAGAGAACAGGAGGAGGAATGGTTAGACTGATGACGCCGCCACACTCTGAGCAGTGTTTACGTGAAGCGTCAAAGCCACTCAGTGCTGTCCATGTTCCTTTTCCTTCCTTTCGCCGCAACCACAACTGACCTTTTCCACATTCCCTGACATCTGAGCGCCAGCCTTTACTGCATCATCCTGATTCGGCCGAAACGCCGTGCTTAAACTGACACTGATTCCTCTGCCTTCTCCATTTGCTTCCCAAACTGAACGGTGCAAGTACAGGTCGCCTAATGAGGGGACCTTAGGATACACTCACTGGCTCTGGTTCAGTACACATAAACATATACACAGCATCTCACAGCAATGCATGCAGACTCACACGCTAAAGCTGATACATGTGCATTCATGTATATATATACACACACACACACACACACACACACACATACAGTGGAGTTATGGTGGGACTGGGAATGTCCCTGCACCAGACTCAACCCGCACAGGTGTTTTCACTTATTTGGCCCAATTAGACGTCTCTCTGACAGATCCATCACTTTCTCGTTAATTCTGTTGCATCTGTCTGAGCAGGACCACTTTATCTTGGTTATTAGTGCACGATGATTGAATGTCATTTCCTGTAGTCCCCCCCAACACACACACACACGCACAATTTAAACCTAAGCAGAGGTCTAATCAGCCAGAATATTTGAAACCTGTTGGTGTTACAAAAGGGAAACTAAACTGCATACCACACCAGGGGCGGGGGCAGATGGGCCCAGCCCAGACCAAGGAGGGCCCGGGGGCATTCTCCATTTACGGCAGCTATTTGCAGTATTTTGTCATTTGATAACAGAATCACTAATAATCTGTACATCATTTGGGGGAAAACAGGATTTTTGCCAACGAAAACCCATGGAGTCGCCATGCTGTTTTGTGTCTTAATTGTTCTCCTACTGTCTGTCTTCCTCATTCTGAAACAAAACAGAACAAAACAAATGTTGAGGATGACTTCTTTTACTTCTGCTCCTAAAAAGAGAAAGAAGTCAAGCATTGTCTAATGTTCCAATTTTTTAAAGTTGCATGACACAGGTAGGGTAGGAATTTGGCGTAAAAAGCATTTCTGATCCTGAAAACCTCTTTTATAGAAGAGAATGAATGGTAATATTTCCCCAGTAACAGGACATGTTCTCTATGGATTTACCGGCACAGTCAGAGACACGGAGGGAAAATGACAAAAAAAGTTTAAGTTAATATAAAACCCTGAAGGATTCAGTGCTTTTGAGAAGACATTCAGGGGCTTGAGCCCCCCTGCGCTCTGCCCCTGTACTACACTTTACTACACCTAATGGATTTAAACATCTTCCTAAAGTTCTTTTGATAAAAAATGAATAGGTAGACTTCCATTGTCTTCCTGGGTCAACTTTAACACATATTAAATAAAGTTTTTCACCTTTTTTGTTGTTTTTTTCGCAGCTAATAGTTAAGATCAGACAAACAAAGGTGGTGGATAACAGATATGTCAATGTTTAGTTAACAACCTACAATTTAGTGAAAGCAGAGCTCTGATCCTTTATTCCACTTGTGAAGAGGCAATTTGTTTGAAAGAAAACCCAAATTTCTGATGGAGAAATTTTGAAAACGGGTCAAATTTCAGCCGACGACAACAGGAGGAACGTTTTAAGACTTCCAAAAAGACTTCCATCAAATATACATTATATACTGATTTCTGCCCTAATAGACAGTGTGTTACACCAAAGCATAGCATATTCGAGTCATTGATTTTCATTTCATGTTTATTTGAATAGGGACAGATGCTTGGACATAGACGTGTGCAACAACTCTCCAAAGTACAGCATCACAAAATGTACATGAAAATCTGTGAATTTGTTGAGTTCCCCCAGCCACATGTTCCCAGATGAAATAGAGGATGGAGCCCACAACCTTCACCCATCTCTTCCAGTCCAAACCAAAACCGTAGAGACAATTTCTGTCTTTGCGAACACACTCCCACTCAGGAGATCATTTCATATTCAGGTCACTCCTTCTGTGGGTAAAGTATGTTCCTGAAGTTAATACAATATTTGCCATTTGCTTGCAACAATTAGCACAAGATAAACACCAGCCAAATTGTTCTTGTTTCTGCTAATGGAGCTAGCCTCTGGCCACGCTATAATTATTCTTACTAGCAAATTAAGTCTTTACCTTGCCTCCTTCCTCTCTTTTTATCAAGCAGTGGAAAGAACTTGGATATGAACACAGCTGATTTGTCTGTGATGCGTCCGGCATCGAGATAGAAATATATGTGACGGATGCTTTTTATCAAACTGCAGACTGCACATTAAGATATTATAGACAGTCGAGGGATGCTTTCACAAAATATCCCTCCCCCCCAAAAACATGGAATGCGTAGTTCAATGTAAAGTGTGATTTCTTTGTGGTTTGTGGTGTAATTGCATAAGACAGGCCCCAGGTATCCTCTTATGTCACAACCGATGGGAAGTCCCCCAACCACAAGCCTTATATTGGGCAACTTCAGTGCGTACAGTGGGACATCACACCTTCCTCAAAACGGTTGTATCTATTCAAAGCTGTGGTGGAAACACCTTTTCCTTGATTTACAGGACATATTCAGCACTTAGACAACTGCGACAAAAGGTTTGGCTTCCCCCTTTCTGAATGTGGTGGACGTTTCAAAAAGTGGGACTGCTAAATGTGCTGCCAACTCGTGGATCTTTAGCAGGTATTGTGTTTTAGTGAGCGTTCAGTGTTCTTCACAGCCAGATCTGGCATCACAATTTGACGCCTCGGTTGTGTTTTTGAATGTGAAGTTAGTAAAATCATCCCTACGCTGTCACAAATCAAATACTTCAAGTGAAGTGAAGTCAAGTGATAATTTCGATGTGCACAACAAAGTAAGTTTGTGACTGTAAGTGGCGTTCTCTTTTCAAGCTTGTTTGATATACTGTAGGTAAATGTTTCCACCAATTCACATCATAGAAGCCCTGCCGTCCCCCCCGTCCCATAATGTAAACCTATTAAAATAACTTGAGGCAATTCACAAACTCAATCCTTTGGACCTCTTCATTTTAGAAGTACATGAGCAGCACAAGTGTCCAGTTTCTATGAACAAATAACCATTGACAGTATGTGTTCTTAGAAAGCATGACACCGCCTGGGGGTCGAAATGTCTCGGCAGAGCCCACTTAATGTATTGATTCACTTTGGTCCTCATACCACAAATCAGCATTAAAATCCCCAGAGCTGGAGCTCCTGATTCTGCACTGATAAGAATCTCAGCATCCCTGTGACTCCGCAGCTACGTAGGGCTCCGATGATGTGTCCAGGGAAAGATACTATGCTTTTTCATTTGTGTGATTCAAAAAGGCCTGTGCGATGAAATTGCAAAAGGGATTTTTCATGTACATATTTAAACCTGATTCAGCAAATTCCTTTTTTATTTTTTACTTTGACGCTACCACTGCTGTCATCTAATGATTCATCGACTTGCCCCTGGCCTGCAAAAATAGGTTTGTCTGTTGTCTGTGCTCTAACGGTTGATGGGCAGTCGAAGGAAGTTAGGATAGAATATCTGATTGCAATGAAAAAGAGGATATACAACGGCTTGTAGTACAGCAGATGCATTATTGGTGTAGCAGTGTCCTGATATATAAGACATACAAATGCATGCAATTCATCAAAATGTGTAACAGGTCCTGTTTGATGCAGTACTTCTACATGGTGGGTCATATACAACAAATCCAAAAGTAGTAATGGTTTAAATGGAATAGTTTGATTTCCTCCACTCTTGGGTGTCTCCACAGTTATTCTGTTTCCTGCGGATTGACTAAGGTTACTGTCACATTTGATGCTGTTGGATGACCTGACTCTAGTTGGGAAATCTCCCAAATGCTCATACATTTTGGCTGCAGCCGGCAGGTCTGCCAGCCTTTCCAGCTGCTTTGGCAGAACACTAACCGTCATTTGGAAGGGACACTCTACATCTAGTTGGCTGCTGAGAAATAGCAGAAGGGATTGATGAACTCTGGAAATGACCGGTTACTGTTTGGAAAGGTGAGCTTCCTGCTTGTAAAGGGAAACAGCTTTATGTGTTTTATGTAAATTTACCCGAGCCAATCTATCAACTAGCATTGCTCTGGTTGGTTGTGGCACTATCCTATTGCGTGCAGAGAGAAGTTGAAAGACAACCGTTTATCCCGCCCCTCGAATTTTGCCCTGCCAATGGAGAGTTCCCAGACCCAACATCTTGATGTTGGTCTGGTTTGTACGGTGCCACCGTACTAAGAAAAATCTTTTTTGTGTTAGTTTCTATCACATGAAAGCCATGTTTTAAACACAGAATTGTTAACTGAAGTCACTGAAGCAGCTTGTTTATTAGTCAGCGGTGTGGCATCCTGACATCCAAAACCAGTTCTTCAAACTTTGTGATTGCTTGTGTTCCCACTAGTTAGGACACGTGAAGAAACAAGTCGTTTCCTGTTATGTCAGATTGTTTTCACTCCCAACAAACCCCACTGCAGTCTGCTTGGAAGAGGAGAAACGGATCCATATTTACAGGTGTCTCGGTGCCATTATGTTCCCGTCATCACCTGGACAAACAGAATCACAACATAAAGAGCTTGAAGCGTGCAACAAGCCCCGAGTGGTGAACGTGTATCTTTCCACTGATATTACAATGACTGAGTGGACTGCAGATGCATAAAACCTGGCTGCAGTCCCACAATAACATTGCCTGTCTGCTAATAGATTGTCTCTGGCGGCATGTGCGATGCGTTAAGAGACCTCCCGCCGTCGGTGGGAAGACACCTGCGTGATTGATGCACGCTATTTAGCAGCGGGAAAGAACAAGTGCACCTCCGCTCCAGGGAGTGTTCGCCAGCACCTTGTACCGGACAGCTGTGGGTGGCCCGAGGGGAGACGGAAAGAGAAAGGGAGGAAGAGACAGTGCAAAAGAGTCGAGGGAATGGCAGCACAGAAGAGATAAGGTAAAGAAAGTGAGGGAGACAGAAGAGAGCAAGAGAAACAGAACAAGAAAAACTAATATGAAATTAATGAGAAAAAAGTGGATGTGTGAGAAAAAGAGCAGGCGACCTACATCTGTTACTCATTATCCTCCTGGCCCCCTCTCTGGTAATCGCTCCATCTGACATAACTCACAGCAGACCTCACTTTGACTACAGATGGGAGTCGATGGGAACGGGGAGGGGAAGTTATTCAAGGCAAAGATGCAAAAGGTACAACTGATCTCTCTCCCACTGAACACAAAGACAAAAGAAGCAGAAAACTCCCCTCCGGCCCCAAAGTTCTGTAAAAGGGGAATTCCAGTTTCAAGGGACCTTTTTTATTTTTTTAGTCCCAATCCTGGACATCATTCCTATCAGTGATAATAACATTGTACTCATCAAGTTAATTGCAGAGATCTGGCATTGCAACATTGCTCAACACAAGTGTGATTGGGCAGGAAACACAAGCAGCCAGATGATCAGACAGGTTGTAAATAAACCAACGGGCTTGGCCAAAATTATTAAGGAGAGGAACAACAGCACAAAGAACGGAAATATTATTACCTAAACAGTCAATTTCAGAGAGGGATCATTACCAATGGATTATCACCACTTCAGTTTTACCTCTAAATGAAGTGGTTTAGATAATCTGGCTCAACTTTTGGCTCGGTTACAACCTGTCTCATGTGCCTTAACCTAGAAGAAAATGTGGCCCAAGCTACAAAAACAAGACCAGAGTTGTAACCAACTGGAAGTATCCTTTAAGCAAGGCACTGACTCCGTAGCTGACCTCGACCTCTGACACCTCCTTGAAGTGCAAACCAATTACAGACTTCCTGAATAGAAGGGTGGCCCTAGAAATAGGAAATAACACATATGGAAATGGGAAAGGGGAGGCATAGAGTGTGCTATTATAATCAGATTCTCCTCACTATCTTGCTCGTCATTGAATTCTTGAGGATGTGCAGAGGATGCCTCTGCCTGCACTTAATCACGCCGGCTCGTAATAAGATCCGTCGATGCCGCGAGGAGCCCCCCGGGGGCCGGCGGCCCACTCGTAGACTCAGGAAGGTCAGGCCCCTATTGTGCTCCTCCATGGTCAAGTGCTCTTTTTTAATCACAGAGCTGCTCCCGCTCAGAGTGTTGCAATCATGCAGATGCCAAAGACCTGTTGTCGGAGTGTCACAGCTTTTGAATATGTAAGGTGTTAAATTGCTAACAGCGCGGAGGCAGGTGTAACATTTGTCGTGTTGGTGCAGCACCTGAGACACGACTTGGTTTGTCCGTTTACACACAAGTAACTCCGCTTTCACAACGTTAAAGAACACAATGTACAAATCAGCTTTCAATTAAGCCAAGAAACAACGTATTTAAATGCGCTTCAAATGACAACATGGAGCCTGTGTAGCCTGACAAGATACAGTGTCCTGCATTTATACAATTCAGCAATTTGTGGTCTACTAGTCTCGTGTTGCCAGACCAGAGGAAGGTCTGGCTAGCCCACACAGCATTCCTGGATTGGGGAAAACATGCTCTGATTTATTGGCATTTCGCTAAGCCCCAAAAGCAGTAAAAAGGCCTCTAAAAAATAACCTCAGGAAGGAACTTTTAATCAAACATGTCTACGATTGGAGAAGTCTGAAATCAAAATGGCTGTTGAGTTGATTTTATTCAAATAAAAAATGAATAGAATTTGTTTGGCGGTTCTAGCTCGGAGGATGTGTTTTTGACGATTTTTCTTGCTCAAAGATTTGCAACTGAATGTCTCCGGTTTCTACCTCGGTCCCAGCAATGTGGCATAGTCCAGGACTGAGTGAGCAGAGGTTCTGAAGGTGTATTTTGAAGCCGGAGTTGCCAGTATGTAAAGGGATCAGGCAGGAATTTAACGGAGTGGGGGAAAGGACTCCAGTGAAGACACCTCACAGCTGTAAAAACACAATGAGACACACACTCAGACAGAGATGTGCAGGCGCTTTGGATGGCGGCTCCAGGTGACTGCACACCTTGACTTCCATTTATCAAAATCCTGTTTACACTAGCTGACAAGATCGAGCCGCAGAGGAATCGACTTCCCGGGCAAGATGGATGTGGCACGCTCCAGAGCTGTGAGAAAAGCCTGGCAGCTGGGGCCAGAGGCCATTCCCAAAGATTTGGAAAATGAATTGGTTACACTGAGGTGGAAATCTGGCACAAAGTGTTTTTTGAGGGGGAAAAAAAAAAAAAAATATATATATACACAGTGGTTTAAAGAAATGCTATTTTTGAGTACATCAGGGGGGCGGGTTGGAGGTGATCGTCTCTTAAATCTGTTTTTTTACATTAATTAAAAGTTTAGCTGAGTGCACAAAATGCATATTCCCACCCGTGAGCTGTCCATTTGAATAAAAATCCTCAGATTTTAGTAGTTACAAAAACTGTCTTGGGTAGAAAATGAATGAGTTATGCCCCTCACACTGTTTCAGATGTACGTAACGTACAGTACAACGCAGATTTAAAAAAACTAAAGTATCAAGATTCCTATTTTTGGACGACGCAGTTCAGATGGTTAAAAGGCTGTTATGTCAGCTGATGATCGCGCTCTAGTGGTGCGCACCCACAAACAAGCTCTCAATTAAATTTGCACAAACCAGTTGCCACACAGTAACCTCGGAGCTTTCAGGGCCCCTGGACTTCTCGGGATCGCCTGGTTGGTAATCCAGCCTTGTTCTGAGCAGCTCATTCCCTCCACGAGGCGAGACAAAAAAGACAAACAGAAGTCCGATCAAAGGTCGGCAGTGCAGTGTAGACGTAAACAAATGATGCCCGTAAATACGAATAAATGATAAATAATCCTTTCCTTGACCAGCGCTACTTCCTGTCGGAGCAGGAGATGGGCTCACTTTCCCCGCCCACGCAGCTCACACTCTTTGGCTTTTGTAGGGCAGCGAACAACTGACACAATAATGTAGTAAGGTAAGCTTCACTTAAATACAGGAGAGGCGTATTTTTGCAGCTTAAAAAAGAATGTATAATAACTTGCTGCTGAAATTGCCTCTGGGAGTTGGGCAGGAGTGTAGGAGGGTGGCGGATGATTGTACATGTAAAAATAAATAAATAAGTAATCTCTTCCACTTTCTATGTTCCTGAGCTCAGATAAGCCAACATTTCCTCCCTGTTTGGGTTTATTTTCCTACGGCTTTAGAATCAGGCTTCATATCCCACGCTACAAAGCCTCTGATCAGTTGAAACCGTAGCCTTCTAAAACCTGCACTACTATGCTCTTGCATGACCCCCCCCTCCACCTCCAGTGTTTACCCTCACCCACCATCATTTATTAACCACATACATGATTTACATTCCACTTGGATTTACTGTACGTTCCATGTGTTGCAGAAACGTCACAACAGTAAGCACTAGACAACAAAAATGGAGATGGAAAATCCGATTTTATGAAGTAGAAGTGTATTTTGGCCTTCATGCGAAGAATCCTGCACTCTGCTCCTGCTGTAGCATCACTGTTTGTTCACCAAATGTTTTTTTGGGGGTTATTTCTGTAAAGAAACTGTGATGCTATAGCGAGAGCAGAGGGGGGAGATTCTTACCTTTGTTCCGAGTTGATGACGTTTTTCAACTGCACAGAATGTTTGGATCTGAGTTGTCTCTTATAAAGAAGAGTGCAGAAATGCAATAACAAAATGCAAAAAAAAATACGTAGTGGAAAAAACAACACAAACCACATTAACTAGATTAATGTTAATATATAAAAAATATAATAAATGCTGAGTAGTGCAGCTTTTAAAGTTTAGTGTGTCTTTCAATACAAAAAAAATACAAAAAACAGGTGAATATAATACTAAAACTTCAAAGAGCACCTTAACTGTGGTCGATCTGGGGTAACCTGGGAACGGCGTGGGTGCAAGCTCGCATACAAACTGGTATTTTCTTTTTTCTTTTTCCTGTTGCTGAGGAAAATAAACCACCGTGGAGCCCCTGTCCCCCCTCAGGCTCTCTCCCACGTTTAACATGTTATCCTCCACATCTGTAATAATAAGGGGTCATTTGTTGTGATTACGGCTTTTTATCTGCGACCTGCATCTTACATCCACAACATCCTCTCCGTTACACCTTCCTCCCAGCGCCGAAGTGTTTACACTCCCAACGATAAACTCTTGTCTGGGGAGGCTAGGCTTAATGTGCTGGCGCTGTGATGGATATGCACACACAGTTACATTGTACAACAATATACAGTGCAGTGATAGGTGGGGTAAAATCCATACTCTGTGCATTCATCATGCAGCTGCTGCTGTTCTGCAAGTGATCTAAAGTGTCAGAAAACATCCAGCTGCATTGATTTTCATTCCCATATCTTAATATTTACAGTTATTCTAGATTAGTGACATATTCAACACATTCTCACTCGCAGCGCATCAAAAAGCAGCGCTTGGTCAGGTGCCAATGGCATTCGTTTTTGAGGAAAAAAAGTATTCTTTAGTCTTTAAGTTTATGTCCTTGAGTCTCTTCCTTTGGCGTCATCTTATTGACACACTTGGCCGGAACTCTTGGCGTCATCTTTCGAGGCTGTGGATCGGGGCGTATGTTTACCTGACATGCGGGGCAGTTAGGTGTAGGAAAAAAGCCTGGGTGGGGTTATAAAATGTACATTTCAGGGCCACGCGGGACTTCGGGGAAGGCTGCTCTCGTGTTCGTAGCTACCCAGAGAGCCCTCCTTCATCCCCGACCCTTGCTTCTCAGGGTAGGAATACAAGACGGACTTCACAAAGGAGGGCAAGCGGTCAAATAAGAAAAGTGAGATCCAGCCCTTGTCTCTCTCTCTAGAGAATAGGCTAAGGTGTGTGTGTGTTTGTGGACCCCTTTACCCTGTTTCTGTTGAAGTTGTAATATTCCCTCAATCTCTAGCAACACAGATAGATTGATACTCGAACACAGGACAGGTTCAGTGATTGTATAGTCAAATAGATGTTTCCGTTTCCCTGACTTGTGACTCAGCAGTGATCTGACGTTACCGAAGTTTTCCCCTTTGTCTCATCACAGCTCGGCGTTTGTGTATCAGTAACAGTGTTGCTCTTCTCTTTGAACTATAGATGTTATTCAGTCAGACAGAACGGAAGTAACCCAACCATTGTTTGTGTTACATATCAAACTTTTGTCCAGCCAACACTTCATCGTGCCCCAGCAATCCCTCTCGAAGTGGTATAAAAGTGATATATCTGGCTGGCGAGATGGAAAACATCGGGGCGTCTCCCAGGAGCTGTCTGAGGACGTGACAGCATTGTGTTGGGAGAATAATGTGACTTGTCAAAGTGGTAAACAGCGTCGCGAAGGAGGCGTCCTGCGAGGTGACGAGCAATAGCGGCGGTGTCAAAAAACGTCCGCCGCCGTGACATAATAAAAGGCGATGACTTCTCCATGCACTGGCATGGGTTTGCTGTATGAAGAGAAATTAAGTTTTACAGTGTAGAAACATGTCTGGACATTTTTGAGAAAGAAAGCATGACAGCGACATAAAGAGAAGTTGTTCATATTGCTCGTATTGTCCGCTGGGTTGTCTCATGGGCATATTTTGTTTATTAACTTGTCTCCAGAGTGATTTCAGAGCTGTTTTGGGATCTTTTATAAGATCATGTGTCTTTATATCTTAACTTTTAGTGTCACTCGCACACGTTACCATCTCTTTTTCCCTCCTTATTTCCCTCGGCCGGTTTTATGTTGTAGCAGCAGTCAGTGAAACCTTCACTAGAGAGGAGCACGGCACTCAGTTCCTTAACTGCACCGTGCTCATATCTTCCTCAATCTCCATTATCCCTTCTCTTTCACACCTTAGAGCAGATTAGAGCGTCGCCCGCTATCTCCATCCAAATCTAACCGGATTAAGGGGATAAAAAGCCACACTTTAACGTTTCCAGACAATTACCTTTTTAAAAACCCACTTCAGTTCAGCTTATCCGCATTTTTTTTATGTCAAAAAAGATTTCTCCCACCTTTTCCCCCTCAGCAGATACTAATCAGTGATGCAGGAGTGAATCAGAAGGTGGGCAAATCCAGGCGGTGATCATCGCTTAACAGAAAACGGGTGGATTATATTTTAAGCTTTTATTTACCTCTTAAGAAGCCTTATTGCCTCAAGCTTCGGTTCACCCAAATTACAAATCAAAACATACTCTATTTCTCTTTTACCTCTAGTGGTGTCTGTGCAGATGAAGCCGTTTTGGATTTGTTACTTGTCTAGATTTGAAGATACTTGCCTCTCGAACTTCTTTCTCCATCCCACTATTACAGAGGGGATTTTATTTCACAGATCAGCTTGACTTTCCACAAAAATGGACTCTAGGAAGGGAATGATGTTGTATTCTTTGAGTACAATGGCAGGTTTATCCAGCACATCTGATCTGTTTTCCTGCTCGCTGCAGAAGAAATACACGACTAGAAACATGTGTTTGTATATTTAATACAAAAGGAAAATGTTTAGTTGAAGCGAAACAATACAACTGGAGATTTTATGCAAGATCCAGATATGTGTGTGGTGTAGTTTTGAATGCGATTTGCTCCAATAATGTTTCCCAGAAATCTGTGGATCACGAATGAACAATCTTGACCCAAAAACTAAAATTAGAAAACCTTTGAAGAAGCCTTATTGTCCTCACTTCCTGTCCCTGTGACTACTTCTAGCAGTAAACCCACAAATGAGACCATGTAGTACAGAGAGCAGAATTAGGCCAATCCAGACAAAACACCCCTCCTCTTCAACACCGACACACACAGACACACAGCCCGCCCTAAAACATCCCCGGTGTTACTTCCCTAAACCCCCATAACCATCCGACTGCAGACAGGGCCCCCCCCCCCCCAGCCAACATTCATTAAATTTCCGCCCAAGGTGAACTCTTTCTTGGCTCAGGCCACTGCCGCCTCCTTCAGCAGTAGCAGCAGCACGGGGAGATACTGTACGGGGGAGAGGGGTGAGGTGGGGGGGGCGGCCTGCCTGTCTGCCTTATTGTTTAATACAAGAAAAACTTTTACTGAACAACAAAACTAAAGTTACAAATAGCAACTTATGCCTACCGGTGGGGCACTGAGCACCCAGGGCCCCCATGTGAGGAGGGCCCAAAAGATGCTAGAATGAATAGCTGTGGATGTAGGGAGGGGCCCATAGAGAATGCCTTTCTACAGGGCCCAGGATGTTGCTGCCTACCGTACACTAGAGTCCTCTGAACGTCATACATACATAATATGGAAAGATTGGGGATCTTGCAGGGTCACACATTGCAAGACTACAACAACACTATCGTTAGCTGCTAATTTTAAGGGAAAGTCTGCAGATTTCCTGTCTGCCGTACATGCAGATGAATGTCCCGGTACCCGGGGGTCTGCGTTTACCCTCCGGTAAAACTCCCTTTGGATGACTCTCTTCAGAAGGGTTGGAATACAGCAACTTTACCGCTTTAACGTTTAGCTCAGTGCTGCGCCATAGCAACCATTAACACCATTGGCTCTAGTAGTTTGCTGCTTCCTGTTTGGTGCTGGAAGGAGAGCACCCATTGGTGGTTGACAGTGTTCACGTGATTTAACTTCAATACTGAAATTGCGACCATTTAACACAATTACGTGTACAATTTTGAAAAGATGTTGTATGTATGGGACTTAGAAAAGAGTTAAAAACCCCTTGAACTGTGACATTTCCCATCATACTTTTTCCTGTTTGAACTTTTTGTTAACTTGCAAAATGTAATGTACAAAATGATCTGGATTTCATTATTTTGATGTTTCGACATTGATGCCGCGAAACCTTTTCAGTCATACCATTCCTAAGGTATGAAGGTAAGGTGTGCAGTGTGTTAAAATAAAATACTTTGTGTTTAATGGAGCAAAAAGTTGTAGCTGTAAGCTGTAACTGCGTACCGTAAAACCGTGATCTTTTTTGCTAAGGGTTATCATACCATCAGAATGTCATATGGGCCCATGTCACATGATGTGATTGGACCCACATGATGTAGTCATTGACAGCTTCCCCTTTCTCAGAACTCTCTGCAGGAAAAAGGCTCCCTCCTGCTTTATGCTGCACTAGAAACACATTGTGTAATAGAGGATATGGGTTCAGTATACAACTTTATAACTGAAAAATGCAGTCCGCTATCTCTCTCGGCTGATATGAGCTCTAAACTAAGGCGCTCGGCAGTAGGGGCGTAACGATGCATCGAACTGAAACGATCCACCATCCAATATCGTCGATGCAAAGTGAAGACATCAATACATATCTTCAAGGGGCGCCTTTGTTTTGAAATTCCCACTTCATCTTTATCCTTTTATTACAAAGTATAGTTTGCCTTATCAATAGAATTATCAAATAACATTTCAGTTGCTTGGTTTTTGTTGGTGATATAAATGTAACTGATTGGATGAAATGGGAATATAATATTGTCTCATATGAAGTGTATCGAATCAAAATTGTATTGTGGCCTGACCTTTGACCCTGTTATATTGTTCATTTCACCTTTTTTACCTTATGTATTATTGTTTAGGAATATTTGAATTTGACCACCAAGAATTAAAAACATAAATGGGCACCTAATTAATGTATATTCAGTATATTTATCCTGGCGCGACCTGTGACCCTTGGCCCTTCATGTCGTGGAGCTCTCTTGTCAATGCAGACCAAACGGAGAGGAGAGAGCAGACGGAGCGTTGCTTTTGAAGTAAGTTTTGAAAAGTGGAAAAGTAGACTAACAGCACATCAATAGAAGCAAGTTCAACAAACTGAAGCAAACACAAACAGAATAAATGTGTAGTTCACAGCAGGTGGTCTGCTGTTTGTTGCCTTTTTTCCTACAGGCATAAGAAAGTATATAGTTAAGTGTGTGTGTGTGTGTGTGTGTGTGTGTGTGTGTGTGTGTGTGTGTTTGAGCGTGCACATGCGCGCACACTCACGCTCTTGAGCCTTCCCTGCATTCTTTTCTCTGTGTGTTAGCAGACGCATCGACACGCATCCTTGCATGTAAGGGTGCGTGTGTGCGTGTGTGCGTGTGTGTGTGTGTGTGTGTGTGTGTGTCTCTGTGTGTGTGTGGTATGGATTGGGTCAGTGCAACCAGGCATGTTTTCAAACACTAGCTACCAGCTACCGATCAGGGTTCCTACGCAGGTCTGCCAAGTGTGGAAATGTATGAAAAAGAAAAAAAAGTATGAGGTCTTGATGGGTTTGGCTATCACAGGGGATCACATGAATGGACAGCACCTTTGAGAACAAAAGGAGGGAGACATATTCAGTGGTTTGTAGTGATTTGCTCTTTGGAACAGGGTAGTGATCTTTGGTAGTTGTTCCTAATTTGGGCGTGAGATGAGTGTTTTGGGAGCCAAGGACACGGCCGCATCCAAGTTTTCACCAGGTTTGCTTAATAAGCTGCCAACACATTACACAGGTACAGGACGTGGTATCCGACCAAAATGCTTTTTGGATACCAACCAATGTGTGTTCATAGGACTAAGTGTCAAAAAGTAGTGGTGTACTTCTGTTGTGATAGGATCAAACATTTGCTCGGATTTAGTCTCCTCTTTTTCATCAGTAGTTTTCCCAATGACAGACTAAATTTAAATAACACAAAACATGTTATTTGTTAATGTTAGATATTTTAAAAAAAAGTGTGTTTTTGGTATCTACGCATAGTACACATCTTAAACCCAGGTGTCGGCTATCTCCGTGTTTTCTCTCCAGTAGTAGAACTAATTCGTAGCAAAAGATATTGTTTTTTTTGTAATGTAATTTATTTATTTCAAGACAGGGACAGCGTACAATAAAATATTAATCTTGTACTACAAAAGAATATGTGTTTTGCCAGGTTCTGGCACATCGCTATTTTCCACCTGTAGTCCCCGGGCAGGTTGATGGACAAATACATAGGAAATTAGTATAGAGAAAGAAAGTTATTAAATAAAAAAACAGAAAAAGGCAAAGAGACGATGTATAAAACCGATAAACAGGACAGGGCAGGGCAGGCTGTCCCCCAACACACACACACACACACACACACACACACACAAAACGTAGCATCGTAGACTAAATGTAGCCTTAATCCCAGTAACTGTGGCATCGGGTAGAAGCAGAGTAGATCTGGCCCCAGCGCAGCAGCTTAAACGCTGCAGAAACACTTCGTGTTCCCATAGAGTTGCACTGAGCAGTGTGTCTGGGAGCAGAGGGGGACTTTAGCACACCAGATGGACGCTGTCACGCTCCGGCTCGAGGCCTATCTGCCGGCCTCAGAATTTCATTAGTAGCTTGGCCCCGGTTGCAAGTTTGAGGAGCATAAGAGGTTTGATCAAAGGATTAGCAGCACATCTGAAGCAACAAATGGCACCCTCCCACCACCACAAAGTGCTTAGACCTGGCAAAAACAAAGGGCGGGGGGGGGGGGGGGGGGGGGGGGGGGGGGGGGGGGGCACAGACAGGCACCTGTCTCCTTGTCTGTGTTGTAAACACATGTCCAAATACAATCGTTCAGACGTTAAAATAATGACAATAGAGAACATTGTTACTATAGGTGATGGAATCATATTTATTGCTTTGCTGCATGTCCTTCCCTCTCTCTCTCTTCCCTTTCACATGTTCAGCTGTCCTGTGTAATAAATGGCTAAAATAATCTGGAAAAAAATAGATAGAACTTTCTGAGAAGTCAGAACTGTTTGTTTGCCATGCTTAGTGCTCAGTAGTGTCAGATTCTTGCTTGGAACGGATATTTCCGACTTAGCGATGATGCCTCCGCTAAACATCCTCGGAAAGGAACTAGTTTTTGGGGAACGTGTGCCCATGGAACCCCGGGCACCCCTTCTAGCCCCGCCCCTGATTTGGGGGGCCCTTCAGCCAGGCCATTTTAGTTGTGATTGGTTGAAACAAGTGGGCTTAATTGGTTAAATCTGCCAGCATTTTCCAGTGTCAAACCAAAGGGGCGACTTGTTTGGGTTTGTGGAGTTACTTGAACGCACGGCTAGGTAACAGCGTGTCCAGTATATATGTTTCCTTCCTCAGCGTTCCCTCCTCCTCTACATGATCAATGAACTCAATTACGGTTGTGTCCTGAGGTTCCTCTCACCACGGCACTCTCCTCCTCTTCTTCTCTCTCTCCGATGATGCATCACATGAGCCACACCTGACACCTCCGCGCCCCCCTCCCCCCTCTTACAATGCTCTTCAATAAATAAGAGGGTGTATGGTTGGAGCACCCAGGCCGGCTGTTGCTCTCTATCTCTCATCCCACCCAACCCTCGCACTCTCCCTTCCTAACAGCTCCGGCTCCCAGCCTCCGTCCGATTCCCTCTTCGCAACGGTAGCCTCTAATAGATTCCCCCAGCTCCCATGTATTATTAATGCTTACTGCTCTCCAAGGTGGCAGTGACAAATAGGGAGCAAAATTCACTGACTAGCAGTGAATGTACTTTTTAGTCATGCTTGAGCTTCCCTCAGTCCATACCGCTGCCAGTTGGAAGATTTCTCTCTTTTCTTCCCCTCCTCTCGCTCTTCATCTTTTCTTCTTCTCCACGTCTTCACCAGGAGCGTGGAGAAGTTGGCCACAAAAGAACTCAAAAGGGGAAATCCCTCTGAGCAAATGCTCCTGGGAGTTCAGTGCATCACACAGAATGTGGAAAACAAATGGAAAACTGGTTTGTCATGGAGAGGTATTTTTTTTCTTCTTGTGCCCAAAATATAAATCAGACTCCTATTTCTACTTTGAGCGCCCGTGCGCTCCTTCAGGCCTTTTCTTACATAGAACTTGGTTTTTCAGACCATTTATTTTTTATTCCATAAAAAAAATCATATCACTGAATAAACGATACGCATACAAGGCAGATTTCACCCTGCTTGAGTGCAACAAGCATCTTACTAAAACAGGATTTTTTTCATTCCTGACTGTGATGGAGCCAATCACATCGAGTGATGTCACAACAACTCCCAGTAAACAATAGTCGATGACCTCATTGTTGACTAGCTCTGTTTGATGAAACCCATAAAAACTCTGAGATATTGGCGCCTTGGACCCAGTCGACTTCTTATAAATAAACGCTTAAAAAGTCCATGAAAGTACTTACTTAATTACTACTATTAAGGAATCAAAAGACTGTGGAATGTGATTGTTGCGCATAGTGATGAACTCATAGGAAATTGCGACATTAATGTGGAGCCCAGTAGTTTCTGGATAACCAATTCATGGACGGAATGGCAGAATTGAGAAATTAATAAATCTACAAGACAGATTCCATAAAGTTTTACATTAAGTGGATTAAGTAGTGTCCAACTGAGCCACCCCACTGTGACTCTAGTGTAAATAATGTCTTAAAAATACATTAAAAAAACGATTCCCAGTGGCTGAGGCGTGGGGGGGGGGGGCACCGTAGGCCCGGTGGCCACCAGTCTTGCAGTACTGCACACTGGGGGAAACGCTGCGGAGAGTTCTGGCCCCGCCAGACCTTCCTCCGGATGTCCCTCATTGTCCACTTTCTTTGTGTTTACTGTGAGATCCGTTCACATCGTGGAACATTAAAAAAAAAAAAACTAAGCAACGTTCAGCAAAACAGTGTGGATCCTGCGACAAGACAGGCCTGCTCGGTTCGTTCAGGAAAATGTATTTACGATGTTTAGCGCATTTCCCTCTTCTTCTGTTCTGAGACCTTCCTCCGCAGCGCTGTGGAGGTAGGTCCACCAATGCGAGACTACCAGAACCTACAACTCCTCACTTACTATGTTTTGCTCTGTGTCTGCAGGATGTTTGCTCAGACGTAGTGTATGAAGGAGGCTTGCTTCCTCACCTTTACTTTTGCGGCGTGAAACCTTATTGATTTACCTGCAGGAAGGAATCCTCCTCAATTCGTGTCCAGAATCGCAATTTCAGACCCATATGTGACACAAAAATGTATCGCATTGTTCCTGCTGTTTGTGACACACTTCCTGTCAAAGGGCCTGTAGCTTTATGTGTTTGCAGATAAGGACTCACCGTTACATGGGGATAAAGGGTAGGCATGCCACAGACTCCTTTTTGCGAGCTCCACAGTGCACAACCGCCCTCAAGGGACAGCATCTAAAGAGTCAACCCAGATCTGTGTGTCTCTCTGGGCCTCCACCTCTCCCTGATCCCCTACCTGGATGTGACAGAAATAGGAGCGGGCAGACACATCACCGCGTTTGCCCTCTGAAAAACAGCTCGGCTCACAACACATCACACGTTCCTGACCTTTCGCCGTTGAGACAGACTTACCTGGAAGACTCGGTTTTTCACTGAATGTAAACACAGCGAGGGACAAAACATATGTCACGCAGTCAACACCTTTTACCCAGAGTGCCTCCTGGTGCTGTGTGGGTGTTTGTGTTATTTATTTGGCATTGTGAGAATGGAGCCCCAGCTTCACCTGTTGAGCTACACAGAGGATCAAATTACAACCTCTTGAACCTACTAACCATGGCGGTGCCTGTTTTTGCATGCTAACACTAGAAGAAACAGTCCGTGCTTTTTGCATTGGACCCAAGCAGCAGCAGACCTTTGTGCACAGCATATTAAAAACAAAAAAGGTCTGTGCATTTAATATTACCGTGTTAATATCTGTTTGATCAAGGTTGATCACAAGTGCTCCCCCGACTCTGTCAGGGCGTTGCTCACAGGTTGGCACTGTTTAAGCCGGAATAAGTAATTACAGTGGTGGGTCAAACCCTTTCTCAACGGTTTGGAGCGTGATGGGTGAAGGGCTTGCTCTCTTGTCTCCGAGACCCCCCCCCCCCCCCCCCCCCCCCCCCCCCCCCCCCCCCCCCCCCCCCCCCCCCCCCCCCCCCCCCCCCCCCCCCCCCCCCCCCCCCCCCCCCCATCATCTCCCTCCTCCTCCTCCCAGCCTCAGTCTTCATTCGCAGAGCGCCGTGACGCGAGTACCCCGCTCTACAGCTGTTCCCCTGTTGATCAATTAAAAACATGCTTTGGTGAAATAATTAGCTGACATTTGCTCCTACTTAACAGATGTTTCTGTTGGATTCTGCCAGCAAAAAGTACAGAGGTGGAGGAAAGGGTATGTGCAGTGTTGGAGTGGGGGGTGGGCCTTTTGCACATCTTCCACGCACACACACACACACACACACACACACGCGCAAACACACACAAGAAAAAAGGTTCTGGTGCTTCCGTTTCAAAGTTGTGTACATCTTTTAATGAAATTATGAGAGGTGGGCTCTTCGCTGACATGATTTGAATGCTAATTTGAGCGCTGATCACCATAGTTAACCATCGTTTACATAATTACACTGTAATTAGCATCCCATTACAGCGATATTATTGACATTAGGCAATTAATTAAACCCAAATATGGATTGTTGCATTGCATTGTCTGTGTGTTTGTGTTTGTCTGCGCTTCCATAATCATGCTTTTTTTGTTGTTGCTTTGAACCAAACCAAATCCAATGCTCCTGCGCTTCGATTTCCCAAACAACTGTTTTCACTTGGCTACTTTTGGCTGCCTTTGAAGGCTCCTGGAGTTGGAATATTGATTTGGATCCCACCTTAAATAAACAAAAGGAAACTGTGTGTGTGTGTGTGTGTGTGTGTGTTGATCTACCCGACCCGTTGTCCTCCTCTGCCTCTTCACCATCACCATAGTTCAGGGATCTTCAACAGGGGGTGCGGGACCCTTAGGGGATCCTCAAAGGCAATGCAGGGGCCCCCCAAAGTCACGACATGAATCTAACATATTATCAGCAAATATAAATCACCACGTTTTTTAAAGTATATATATATATATATACAGTATGTGTTTATATATCTATATTTACGGTGCTACATTTATGTTTAACATTAAAACATGGTTAATACAATTTTGCTAACTATTATTTTAATCCCTTTGTATTCTATGCTAAAAAGCTCTGTATAAAGGCTTTAGACCGCCTTACACGTTATTGTAGTCCCAGTTTAACCTGCTCTGTCCCTCATTCAGTTTAGAGGTCCTCAAAAACCTAAGACCCCCGCCCTAGTTAACCAAATAAATAGACTCACATCCCCTCCTCGTCTGCGTGGCATCTTTAACAACGAGATGAAATTCCCTCTCCTGAGTGAGGATAACACACACACACACACACACACAGGGAGAGAAGTTGAGCGGTCGGAGGTGGGGAGGGAGGTGCAGCCTCCCTAATGGCAGACGGCTTGTCAGGATTAGGGCAACGGGGGCTGTAAAATCTACGCCTGATGAGGTGACTTGCTCTCCCTCTCGGCTCCAGCGCCTTAAAGATTTGCCCAACTCTCCGGAACTTTTCTCCCCTCACGCTGCGGCCGATGCTGCAGCCGCGCTTGGGTGCTGCTCTCTTTTTCTCTCTCTCTCTGCTTTTGAAGTGCACTTTTGAGTGCATGCTTCAATGCCATTCGTCCTAGCCCCCCAACTTTTATGTTTCAGGCTAAATTGGCTGATTTCATTACCATTCGGATGGAGATTGTCAGGGGTGGGAGGTAGTGCTTTTGGATTCTTAAAGCTGCATCTTAAAACCTGCTCTTTTCTTTATTTTTTTTTTAAAGAGAGAGAGAAAAAAAAGAGTAGGATGTCAGTGCAGGGTGAAGCAGGTGCAAAAGGTTTAACCGTTGCAAACCGAGACACCAGGCCAACTCTGGCAGCTAATCCCCGAGGTATTTAATGAACTTTTTCTCTTAAAACCGCCTCCGCTAATACTCTGAGGCTGTGCTCTTACACGTAGCAAGAGCACTGGAAGCCACAAAGACGCCGATAACGTTTTTTTTTTTTTATACCTGTAATGGAGGTTTTAAGGGGTAGGTCCTCTATTTTCGGAAAAAAGGATGATTTAAATTTGCAGCTCAACCTCACGCTTTTCAGTCACTCGGTTTTTTTGTGTGTGAGGAAAGCACTAAAATATAAAAAGATGTATTATTGTTATTATTGAGAGGTGGGTTGCACTGGGAAGTCCAGTGGATATCAAGATACTTGAGCTTCCCCTCACCTTTTTTTATGGTCTTATTGCCATGATTTTCATCTTTTTCCTCATCTGTTTTATTAAGGCCCATACACACTCCCCCCCCAGTTGCAAACACACATGCGTTATCACACACACTCACGCACCAAAGGACAGATCTCATGAGCAAGGTTGGCTGTCAGAACAATTGGGAGTGCTGGAAAATAAAGCTTCCTCGCTGACAAATTACCTTTCTGCCTGTAATTCTCGAGATTTTCCTGAAACATTAAGTGAACAGGCAGGCGGGCGGGAAGGAAGACAAAAAAATGCTTGTAATATCCCCAGGCTATTTCTTTTTGCTCCAGACGTACAGAAACAAAATGAACTCCCAAGTTCAGGTTGAGGCTCAGTTTAGCCCCGAGGTTCTACCGACGAAAGTGTGTGTGTTGTGAGGAGATTCAGTTTGATTCCCACATCTTTCAACACACAAACACACACACACACTCACACACACATCTTCCCATCCTGCAGTAAATGAAGTGACAGGACCATTTGCATTACTGCCCTTGACTTGAGCCTAGCATTCACACAGACACAAACACACACACACACACACATGCATTAACTTGAACACACACACACAGGCATTAACTTGAACACACACACACACACACTCTCAAACACGATTACATACATGCACACACTGCCTCACACACAGTCATAATGAGCACACAATCAGCACTCTTTCTTTCTTTTACCTTACACGTGTTCTCCGTCTGACACCATGAATATGTAGCTTTGGCTTTTTAAGCGCTGCAATATTCAGCGGGGGGGGGGGGGGGGGGGGGGGGGGGGTAGTGTTAGTGTTTATGCCCCTTTGTAGTCATGTGTCACGTTGGGTTTGGATCTTTCCGGTAAAGCCTCCGGGTCAGGTGTTAGGTTCAACACTTGTGCAGAAATCAGGATGACCTGTATAGCCTCGCGGCTGCAACACCACGCACAACAAACCGACAGAGTCAGGGCGCCAACACGGCCAGCGTGGAATTATGGGTAGAGCAAGGCATTAATCTGGGTGAGGTGTTTTTATTCTGCAGGATTCAATTCTCCAATAGAAAAAAAGGTGTTATTACGTTGATTGAACAAATTTTTGAACAAAAGAGGTTTTAATAAATTTCGGATATTACTTTAGCCTCGAATGCATCGTTATGTTTAGGCTGAGGATTGGAAAGAGGATGAAAAGTGACTGTAAAAACTTGACAAAATAAACAATGCATGACCTAAATTGCATTCAAACCTAAATTATCCTAATTAATAATATAATAAAAATACATCATTTGATTAAAGTTTGACTGAAATGGAAATCAAATTATAAGAAACTGTTTTTGTTGTTGTCAAAAGCAGTGGTGGAATGTAACTGAGTACGTTTACTCCAGTACTATACTTCAGTCAAAATGTCTAGGTACTTCTACTTTTTACTTAACTACATTCATCTTACAGCTTTAGTTACTAGTTACTTTAGTTACTCCACTACATTCCTCTGACAGATTTAGTTACTTGTAACTTTACACATTAAGATTTCTGAACACTAAACATGTTTTATTTTAAAGTAACCTAGCAACACTATAATGGCCTACAAATCCAGTTGAGATAATGAGACCATTAAACACACAGCTGGTTGGATCCTTTACACTTTCTACAATGTTTTCATACTTTAACAACATTTTTTCCGATGATACTTTGAGATATTTACGTACCTCGTAATGTAAATGTCGTGGCATTTTCAATGCAGGACTTTAACTCGTAACATAGTATTTTTACAGCGTGGTGTTGGTACTTTCACTTGAGTAAAGTATCTGAATACTTCTTCCACTGCTGGTCAAAAGTGTCAAAGCAAAATCGAAATGAAATGCCACATCTTAGAAAGCTTAAGACTCAGTAAATTCCCACAGTCAGTGTGCCAGGATCAGAAACATGGTGACAGAGAGCTGCGGCCTCACGGCGAGCCCCACAGAAATGAAAATACAAACGGCCGGGAGAGAATGGCGTCAGCGCCTCTCTGGCTGTCCAACCGCGGCAGATCAATAGACTCGCCAAGCGTCCCGGCACACTGACTGCCTTCTCTGACGGAGGCGTGCTGGAGCACGGGGCCGGGGAACAAGTCGAGGGGTTCAGGGCGCGCCGCTCCATCATGGGGTGTCACGGCGGTGGAATGAGTTGTCTCCAGCCACCAGATCGATGGCTGACATGAGCGCGTCGAGCCGCTGAGAGGGGCGGCTGAAGGGTGTAAGAAAAAGAAAGGGGAGCGGGCGTCCTGAAGTTATTACCTCCACCTCGCTGTCAGAAATCACGGCGTGATGCATTACATGTGTTCCCCGTTGTGTAGTGTTTGTAAAAGGGGGCACAAACAGAGGGGAACGGGATGAAAAATGTACTTACCGCTCCATTGGTCTGCCATATACCACTGTGTTCCCAGGGACAGGCCGGGAGTGTCCCGGCGCACTTTGGTTTGTAAATAGGCATCACTCATAGCGACATTTTCCTTCACCACGGCAGCCCAACCGAAGGATCTACATTTGGAGCTTTTTAGACGTCACTTTCATCCATAGTGAGTATGATAAAGCTGCAACAAAATGAGCTACAGTTCGTGGATGCCAAGAGAAGAAAATATCATCATTTTGATGCACACATTGGAGTTTAATGTCACTTTTGACTGTCAGAAAGGACTTATTTGTCATACATTTGGCGCTTAATATTTGATCCGACGTCTTACAATCAGTTGCACTCAAATGAGTCAAAAACAAAGAGGCTGAAATAATTCTTCAGAGCTGAAGACATCCTCTGAATAACATCCAGTCGTTTAACATTCCATTTAAAGAAGGCCAGGCCACGCCCCCTTGAATCCTTTGATGCCGATTGATCGTGACACGCTCATTTTTTTCCAAGGGTAATTTCCAAAATGCGCCCTCACACGTAACGTCTGGACTTATTAATACAAGCGAGGGGCTTCGTCTCCTGAACTCCCCCCCCCTCCACCCCCCCACCCTCTCCACCCCCCATTGGCATGCGACGTTGTTCGTCTGCTTCTGGCAATAATAAATCACGGCGTGACAAGTGCCGGGCTCTTAACCTTGATGGACTAAGAATCAACGACCCCCTTCAAATAAAGACCTGATTACGCAATTGGCATCGATCATTGCTCTTGTCTTCTTCAATAAGGAGGTGCTTGTTCTGTTGCTTTGACCCCTGACGTCCGGGACAGAAATAAAGAAGGAAAATAAAAGGACTCAAGTTTAAAGAACCCCTTAATTCCTTCAAATGATGACATGCTGAACAGCAAGAAACAACTTTTTTTTCTGTTCCAGCTAATCGTTTCAGCCACAGGGTTAAAAACTAGCAAAACGTCGGTCATAGCTCCTACATACACTCTTCTTGCCAGTTGAAAAAAAAATTGGTTCAGTTAAATGTGATGAAAATCCATGAATACCTCATTTGTCTGAGGTTTAACAATGTCTGGCATGATCGGCCCGCTTACAGTAAAGGCCAAGAGTGTGTGTTACCTTATTTGACAGCAATCTATAAGCCTGTGCCTGTTATTTCTGAATATTTGAGAAAACAAAATGAATACCATGCTTGAGTTAATGAAACCCCAATAACAAAGTGCTTTAAAAAATGATGTTAGTATTTAAATACTATCTTTAAAATCCCTGGAACGGTCCGGGACAACCCGTCTCTGTACAGTATATTGGGAAAAACCCTGCATAAGGGTCCTTCATAATCACGGCCCTAAGAAGTCTTGAAAAATATTAACTTAAAAATCCAAGTATTGTTTGAAGTATTGTGTTCTAGGTCTTTTCATATTTTCCTATTTGAAAGGAATGCTACCTCTGTTTTTTTTTATCATTCTGTGGTGTTGTAGTGATTTCCTTTGCTAGTTAAAATATAATTTGCTGTATTATGACTAAAAATGAGACCAACATGCAACTCGGATTGCAGCCAATCACATTTGATGTTGTTATCGCAAGTCTCTTTCTGATTTTAGACATAGAACAGATTTTGCTTCTTCAGCCATATTTGGGTGACAAGGCGGACCCACATCATCTAGATGTTGGGTCTGGGACCTCCCATTGGCAGGGCTCTATCCGAGGGGTGGGATAAACGGGTGTCTTTCAAATTCAATATGTTTGTTTTTTTAGATTTGACTGAAATATACAATTATATTGTTAATCATTAATCATCCAGCAACATTTGGAAATGTTTCAGCTCTAGTAACGGGTAATATGGCGGATTAAAAACCGTGCATTGAGACAGCCTTCTTTGACATGTGAAAGAACAAAAACAGATTTTTTATTTTTTACTTTTACTTTCATTTCACCCTCGCCCAGGGTGGGCCAGGGGACCCACGGGTGCTACCTCAGGTTCGTCTGCATCGACCTGTCTGTCAGTGTTACTCACAGGGGGGTTTGAATGCGCCGTGACAGGTGCCAATCTGGCGCCTGGCGATAACGGTGTCACCCGGCCGGCGCTCGGAGGCGACCTTAGCAGCCGCCTTTAACAGATGCAAACATTTGAGGTAGTCAGATAGTTTAAGGAACAACAATGGTGTTATTGCAGTTTGGTGAATCCTGAAATGTCTCCTACATTCTCTGCGGTTGATTTATGGGTCCTGAGATGAAATGATAAGCCTCTTTAATGCTTGGATGGATTTTTTTTTTGTGTTTTGCCTTGGCTGCCTCATGGTTTATGCATTAAGCTTTCAATGCTTTTGGACATTTAAAACAGTTAACGTTACTGCTCCTGTGTGCTGCAGTCATCATATTTACATGCTTGTCTCGCTTTCACATCTATACGTGCAGTAAAACCTGCTCTGGTTTGTTGGCATTTCTTTAAACCAATCACAATCGTCTTGGGCGGGGCTAAGCGCCGGACGGGGCAGCGGGGCCGCTTCTAAATATCCTCAAGAAGGAAGTTGTTTTGGTGGAACGTGTACGTTCAGAAGTAGTTTTAGTCGTCAACAGAACCTCAGATTGGACAGATAGTCTAGCTAGCTGTCTGGATTTACCCTGCAGAGATCTGAGGACCAGGTTACCATAGTCCTCAGGTTGGACAGATAGTCTATCTAGCTGTCTGGATTTACCCTGCAGACATCTGAGGACCAGGTAACCATAGTCCTCAGAAATCCACCAGAGGTTAGAACGCCAGCACAGTAACAGAGGAAAGGGGACGGACATCTGTTGGAATTTCCGGTAACAACTGAACAATATCTAATATTTGACCTTCTACACAGTGTTTAAGGCAAATGTCAAAGCTTTTTGGGCTTTTATTCTTTGGATATAAGTGTTATGACTGCTGTGTCACAACAAATGCTGATGAAGATATTTCCATCATCAACTGGTGTTAACATGTTAGAGGTTGTCAGTTAAATGTGGTTCTGTGTAGTGTATATCAGTGGGGCAGAAACAGAAACCTGGATCCCAAAGGAGAAAGATGGCATTTCTGCTTGCATAACCTCCTTCCTGTTTACGTGTGTGTGTGTGTGTGTGTCTGTGTTTGGGGGTAGTAACAGGTGTCTGGAGCATTAGCACACACACCAACACACTCACAATTGCATACATGCATTACTGTAGTACTGTACATGCAAATAGACATAAACCATTTGGTTACATAAAATGTAAACATTCTAGACATGTTTTGCATCATTTTATACCTTCTTGCTTTTGACAGTTTGTTATTTTTTTGTACTCTTACGGAACCACTGAATTATGACTAAAAGTGAAAGCTAAAAGACAAGTACCACTCAGCCGTGACAGCAGTTGTATGGTATCTTCTTGACCACGGAGATGCTTTGTTAATTCAATGAAGGTAACCAATGAAAAGTGATAAGATACAACAGGAAACCTGTTCCGAGCGTGGGATGTGGAGTTTTGTTGGGATTTACCGTGCCATGCAGGGGCGGTCTAATAAAGTACATTTATGTTCAGACTGCCGGCCAAAATGATCCCAAGCCGATTATTATTCTTTATTTTTTTTGCTAATCTGATATTTTCATGACTGTGTCAACAGCCCAAGTCCCATGGCAGCTGATCTGTTCCAGTTCTGATTTGGGCCACCATCAGTATGTAGTCCAAATCCCTTGTCTGGACAGTCTGATCATAATCCATTCACGTCACTCTAGAGCAGGGCTGTCAAACTCAGTTTTACTAAGGGACTCACATTAAGGGCCTGTTTGTTGACATGCTTTATTTAATCCAAAATATGAAACATCTTTGACTGTATTATTGCATGTCTGATTTTGTCTTCTCACTGACAGTTTGGTCAACATAAAGCCCCCAAAAAGTAACTTAGCCATCAAAGAAGAAGGCAGACAATAAGGTCGGCAAAAAAGCGTCAATAACATTGGTAAATACGTTAAAAACATGCGCCAAAAGCATTGGCAAAAGTGACAAAAACTGCAGAAATAGCGTCAAAACGTTGAAATAGCGTCAAAAACTTTGTATAAACCTAAATTGATATGTGAGCCGGCCGGCACTGCACGCTCTATGAATGTTTCTGTAGCTGTATTAATAGATATATTTCTGTAATTCATCATTTGTTTAGTCTTTTTATACATTCCAGGGCTGTTTGCCGTCAAGGCTATAGTGTGGATGCAACATACTAATGTCTCTGTTCCTAAACTGCCGGCTATTGGCTAGTAGCTAGCGGTAACATCTCAATTTTTAGTTATGGTTTAAATCTGGCTCTCAAAACTTCTAACTTTATAGAAATGCAATACACAGCTGCTAAAGTACCTCTTTAGCTCTGTAATCTATACTTGCTGCCAGCAATACCACCAAAAATGAATCAAGTTGAAAGGAATCAGAGTTGTTTGTGAGAGCGTGCACCTGCATACTCGATTCTTATCGACAATATCTGACTAACATCAGTTGGAAAAGCTCTGAATAGTGCGCGCACACACACACACACACACACACACACACACACACAAAACCCTATGTCCAGACCTGTCTTCTCCTTGTTGTTTTCCTGCCCTCCTCATCAGCAGATTTCCCTTCAGAAGCCTCTCTGCTCCTCCCACACACTAAAGATCAATTTGTCTTGCCGACAGGAATCCATATTTTTCTCATCGCAGGTACCGCTTCTTGCAGTTCCCCCCCCAACCCATCCCCTATCCGCATCCCGCCCCCAGTCCACCCTGCCATCACCTCTCTGCAACCGTCCGTCCACCCTCCTCGCCCCCTGATCCCCCCAGCTGAATCAGCTCTCAGCCCCAGACAGACTCCCAAAACACAACAGAAACACTCTGCTCCTGTATATTCGGTCACATGCATGTCTGAAGACGGACACCGCCGCACATGCTTGCCCAATCATACCCTTGCATACACAAACACACAACTCTTCCTTTTTCAATTTACAGTTTCTTGAGCGGTAAAAACCTTCTGGTCCCTGCAGCTCCTTTCCAAAGGTGTTCCATCACTCTGCGGCAAAAACCTGAAGGGATGAAAGAAGAAAAAAACCTGAATGCACTCAAAAGTGGGAAGAAGAAGAAGAGGAAAAAAAACAGCAGCTTGATATCAACAGGGGAGCAGATGAGGGAGGGGAGGCGTTTTATAACACGTTTTTCTCTCACCGTTGTCTACCTTGGTCCGAGGAAAGACCGGCGGGCTCCCTGGTGGCGGCCGCCGCGATCAATACTACACAAGAGTTGAATTAGACCTCAAGTGGAGCGCATGTCTACCTTGGCGGAGGCAGGGGCCGACCTGAAATCCCTTGAACATTTACTTTCTTTCCACCGAGTTAACCAATAACTGGATGAAATGAGAGGGAAAAGAGCAGCTGTCTTTCCTGTTTCTTATCTCCTTTTTTTCTCATCCTCTGCGTCTCTGTCTCCGTCTCTCCCCTCTTCGTCTTCGCTTCTCGCCGTCGCTCTCGGCGCTCAAACTCTCAGTATCTGTTTTGCTTTAAAAGAGTCACTTGAGCAGAAATGAAATGCACAATTAGCAGATATCCAGAAGAAATGGGACACGCACATGTGTGCGAGGAATGCATGCATGTGTAAGCATTGTAACCCCCCCCCCCCACACACACACACACACACACACACACACACACTTACATATCCTTAATTTAATCATGTACTCTCATTGACATTGAGTCATGCTTCAGCAGCTCTCAGCGACAAATGTTTTTTTCAAAGCAAGAAAGTGTGAGACATCGCTTTAATAAAGTCATTTTTCACCCATAACTGTCTCTTCATGTCCAGTTTTGTTCCATGTGCACTGTTAACCTGTCAATCAAACCGTTTGGTCAAGGCTGGTGGACATTGGAGGGTTTGTGTATCTTCCAGTGTCCAAAAGAAAGGAGCACATCAGTATAAACAGATGACTCACTCGGGTTTATGTTCAAAGTAGAATGCAAATGTTATGGCGTTTTCTGCCACTAGAGAACATTATTCAGCACAGTTTACCGTGCATATGGTTCTCTGTGATCTTCTCAAAATGAAAGGGGGACAAATCTCTGAACGTCTGATCACCACAGTCCCTCGAACACATGATTTAAACAAAGGACAAATGCAAATGGCATTTATACCTTTTTGTTTTTTTTAAATGTATTAGTGTATATTTGTAATACTGATTGTCTGAATCCCAGCTTTAACTAATAAAAACAGCGGCTAACGTTCCTATCATGTTATCTCGAAAAGTCTCATAATAAGTGATGGTAATTGTTTTTACTTTGTTCTGTTGGCAGGACGTGAGTGGCACCTGAGCTAACCACAGAGTATTTTCTTCATCATCATCATCATTACATCATCATGTCTCCATCCACCCCTCGTGCACCTGCCCCTGCTCCTGCTCCTGGTGAATCAGGTTGGTGCCTTTTTCCTTGCTAGATGCCTTCTACTGAATTTAGGTCAGGAACACACACACACACACACACACACACACACAGTCCCTTGCCTGGATCAATAGGAGGCACTCAGTGCAGCTGATGCCCTCTCACACCTGATACTTTGCCCAAACACCCTACAACCCCCATCACAACACACAGACTCCCAACCTGGCGAGGGACCAATTACACCAACCGGAGGGAATTACCCAGAGTCCCCCTCTTGTCTGGAGAGATATCTCTGAGGATTACAGGTACTTAGCTCCCATTATGTCTGCTCTATTACCTGCCCACCGCCTCTTAACACACACCAGCCTCCTTTGTGTTCGCCTGTTTGCACAACAATCCCTCCCATACCTTTTCACTCCTCAATGGCCACTTTGTGGGATCGAGAAAGGTGTGTGTCTAAGTGAAAGGGGGGGGGGCAGACAGGTTCATACTTTTTTTTCCATTCACTTCTCTCTCAAGGTACATGCTGTTTTACTGAGCGCTATTACACGCTTACAGCTTTTATTAGCACTCTCACCTATCTCACTTTACTTAACGCACATGCACACACACACAGACACACACCTGCCCACTTGTACCACAATCTTTCAGTATAGTCAAAAGACACACTTCTATTAAAGATGCAATTTTTGTAAGCACATTAGCACACACACTCAGTCTACACAGACACACACACACTCAAGCAAACTGCTTTCCTCACACTCCTCTGTGCAAACACTCGCGGCATCAACACACCTGTATGCACACTGACTGCTCAAACACCCACTTCCTCCCGATAAACACGTTCACTTGTGCAAATGATATCCTCGTTGCCAGAAACACGCTCATTTTTTTTTTTTTGTATCTCCCAGATACACACATTCTCCGAGTACACACTCATAAGCATTCAGTCGCACACACACACATAAACGCACGCTCACACTCCCAGACAAGAGGTAAGCTGATCTCTCTGACAGACGGACGACTGGCAGCTTGGAGAGCCGAGGGCACTGAGAAGGTAATTACCCGTGACAGACGTACCTGTGTAGGTTTGTCCTCCGCCGCCGCCTCCTCCTCTTTGCCTCACTCCAACCTGCACTTATCACAGTTACCATCGCACCGCAGCCACTGAAGAGATTTAATTGGAAGATTAAGGTGTTTTAGGCATCGATTTCATGTCGACTCTGTTTATTTACCCCACCCCCCACCCCCTTCCAGGTTTCAAGTGCAAGTTCCCACCACTGGGGGCACTGCGTTGTGTTATGTTATGTGTGGTGTAATGTTCTGTAGGCTGCACTTCAGAGTGAATGCAAAACTTATTTCAGGGTGAATGCATGGTAATAAACGTAGTATATTTTTATCGCAAAGCTCTTGCAAATGCAAAGGAGCATGGTTATGTTCTTTTCTGTCTATGTATGTCCATGTAACTTGCTGCTGTAACAGAGTAATTTCCGAATTTGGGATCTATCTATCTGTCTGTCTATCTATCTATACTCTGCACCTTCCATATTTAGTTGCTATGGTTTTGCTTCCAAATCAATTCGGTCTTGTTTAGTTGCTGCTATACCTTTGCTGTTTGGGCCGATTCTTCCAGTTTGGATATCAGCTGAAAGTCCAGTTGTAATTGGTGTTCCTGGAGTTAGTTTGGAACGGTCTGGGAAGATGGTGTAATTTTTGGAACCGTTGTGTGTATAGTATTTTAATTTTAATTTTAGAGGTGTTTTAAAGAGATTGTGTCTTTATGTTGTAATTTTTTTGTTTTATTAAATTGCCATCAGAAAAAGGATTGTTTGGGAACCGGTCTCGAAAGTCACGTTGTTAGTATCCGTACTGGTATTAACATTTTTTGAACGATACCCAGCTTTATGCAGTATTATGAAAGTTTAATTGGAACCAATTTCTGCACAAATCAGTGTTGTCACATGAAGATCTACAAGTAGTTTTTGTTTGTTTTCCCATCGCTTGGAAGCGTATGTGGACTTCCATCGGACCCTATATGTAGTTCCTGTGCAGGGATTGCTTTGTGCACTGATAACATCTGTTTACAGTTTAAACCGAAGTAAACAGAACTTTCCTGGAAGTCCCGCTGATATTTGCACAACGGCGTGTGGAAAGCATGAAAACATGCACCTACTATTCCGACACACATTTACATACTGTTAATATTTGTGGGTCTCTTTAAGCCAGGTGTTGAGGGGTCCCTATGGTCGCCTTTCATCAGGAATCAACAACCTGTTATACACACCAACTACCTTCCCTTTCTTTCCCCTTTAACCGCAACCATCTGGCACCAGGCCACAAAAATAGACTCAAAAGCGTTGGTAACAATTAGTAGTCACTGTACCCGGGGACCACACAACAGCCCACCTGATTTTCATACCCTGCATTTTGATGCCCCCCCCCCCCTCCTCGCCTTCATCAGGACGCTATCAATAGCCAGACACCTGTTTCCTGCCGATGCAAGCTTGGCCCTCTATGGCTGCACCTGTATGTGCTTACACAAGAGCCTCGAGAGGCGTATTTATGTGGATGGGACTGCAGGGCTGATATCAGGCTCGGCTAATGCAATCACAGGAAGGACAGGGAACACTTGACGTGTGTGAAGCAAGCCAACGGTGGGGTGAATTCTCAAATCAGGATGTGGATTTTTCAAAAGAAGCTCAAACGGGAAATCTTTTGACCCCGAAAATGACTATTCAGACGATTCAAATGAATGGTTGTGCACCAGTGGTGGAATATAACTAAGTACATTTACTCCAGTACTGTACCTTAGTCCAAATGTTGACATACTTGTACTTTACTTGTACTTCTACTCTGCTACATTTCAGAGAGAAATATTCTACTTTTTACTCCTCTACATTCATCTGACAGCTTTAGTTACTAGTAACTCTACACATTAGGATTTCTGCGGATAAAACACATGTAATTTATATAATCTGATGTTTATTATAAAATAACCTCGCAACAATTTAACGGGCTACAAGTCCAGCTGAGATGATGAGACCATTAAACACACAACAGTTTGGATCCTTTACTCTTTCTACAACGGGAGGAGACTTCTTTACTTTTAATACTTTAACTTTTTACATTTTCTTGATGATGCATACAGACTTTTACTTAAGAAACATTTTCAATGTAGGACTTGCAGGATTATTTCTTACAGTGTGGTATTAGTACTTTTACTCAAGTAAAGGATCTGAATACTTCTTCCACCGCCGGTGCACGTACTGCAAGCCAATCGTAGAGAGAAAGCAGTTTTGAAGGGACAACGAGCATTACTACCGAGTTTTTGTCCAAATGTTGCGATTAAACCACCAACCTATACCGCTACTCATCGACAGGCTTTTTTTTTTTAACTCCGTCTCTGCTAGCTAGACTATCTGTCCAATCTGAGGACTATGGTTACCTGGTCCTCAGATCTCTGCAGGGTAAATCTAGACAGCTAGCTAGACTATCTGTCCAATCTGAGGACTATGGTTACCTGGTCCTCAGATCTCTGCAGGGTAAATCCAGACAGCTAGCTACACTATCTGTCCAATCAGAGTCTTCTGTTGACGACTAAAACTACTTCTGAACGTACTCATGTTCCACCAAAACAAGTTCCTTCCTGAGACTATTTAGGCTTCGTGGCTTTGTCTGAAACTTAACGCCATCCAAGACTTTTGTGATTGTTATAAACCACGTTTCTCTCCCGTCCAGGAATGCTGTGCAGACTAGCCAGACCTTCCTCCGCAGCGCTGTGGAAAGAGAACTGGACGTGCTAGAGTAGCTTTGAACAAAACTCCGAGTGACTCGTTTTGTGATGACTGTCTGCCGCAACTAGAAAAAGCAGTCAGTGGAAACCAGTCAGTCAGTCTCCCACACAGCCAGCCATCCATTAGCTCTAAACCAAACAGAGAGCCAGACATGGAGGAACAAACTGCAGAGTCAAGCATGGAAGGGCAGGTGATTAATGCCAACACAGTGGTTCCCTGTTCGTGGCCAAAGTGTTATTGATTTGATTGTGGAGGGGCGAGAAAAGGTTAGCGTTCGCAGGCCGCAGTTTGAGGTCGCCGGTGTGATGGGAGGAGTAATGACCCCTCCCTCAGTGGGAGCCACCGAAGCGGTCAACCAGGAAATGGAGACTATCCCCAGCCAGGCAACCAAGCGACATTCTGTCCTTTACACCGCCAATATGTGTGAAGTGGACATTCACCGGCTATTGAGTGCCACATACTCCTACACCTCGCAGCCATTATACGTTTTAGATGGCCAGAATGGAAAGATGGAGTAGCATGCAGTGTGAGGTGGAGAATGCACGCTGTGGGTGTCAGCCCAAAGACCCAGCAGCATAAGCGTAGGTTTTGGGGGTGGATGCAGGAAATCTGTCCCTCTGCAAGATGTAGAAGAGGTGGATTTGAAAGACAACCGACTCCCTAAAAGAGGTCAAAATAACCGTTCAGGGTGCTCAAAACGATTAAGGAAAACAAGAACTGTGTCTACTTCGCTACATCGGAGGGTTAAAGAACACAACAGAAGCGTGAAAAATAAAGATTTCCTTGTCTTTAATGTAGATTTAAACTTTGGAGCTTCTGACTTTTTACTCAGTCTCAATCCCCTATAGATTTGTTGTTGAGATGTACATGACTCCGAAATCATTCAAAACACGTGTGATGTTTTGAATATGCAGAAAGATTTGAACAATAGTCAGACCTTTCACACAACTAGACATTTGCACCAAAAATTGATTTAGAAAAGCTTTCAAATTGTTGCCTAAAAATTCACCAGAATGCAACAAATGAAGTGTTTGAAGCTCAAAGATTTTCTGAGGGAGGACCCCAAGACTCCCCGGCTATAATGCATACCCCACCCCCCCATTTTAAAATAAATCCTACACCCTTTCCCAACAGTATACGCTTGGATGTCTCTCTCAGGGTGGCCGCGGGTCCTTAAGTCTTAAATCACGTTTCCTAAAATTAAGGCCCTAAAAAGCATTAAATTGTCTTAAATTCAGAATGGATAGGTCTTAAATTTGTTATTTTCATGTAACGGCGAAAATGCAGGCAATCTGTTGTCAAATATTTTTTTTCCAGTAGGCTTTGCGCTGCGTCGTCGCGGTAACATAAGCCCATTTGTACATGTCCTGTCCCCTGACCAGTCGGCTATCCTAACCTCAACCACTTAAACCAATCAAGCTGCTTTGTGGGCGGGTGTTGGCTTGAAAACAACGAGTATCCTTGGTTAAGGTCGGAGCCTGAAAATGCTTATTCAGCAAACTGCGTTATGTGTCGGAAGATTTTCAAACTTGGTATAATGGGGATCAGAGCGGTGGAATCGAACGTACAAAGCAAAAAACACAGAGACTACGTAAAGGCACGCCAGCAACCCGCCATCGCTAGTTTCTGCTCCACCGCTAGCAACGATGTCAACGCTACAACGCTAGGTGTTACGATGGGAAATCCACAGCCAACAATGCCAGCTGACCTACAAGCAGTTTGTGGCTCTAAGCCAACACTCCGAGCAGAGGTGATGGGGGGGGCAGAGGACCGTGACAAGCCACAATTCATACAGGTCCAATGACGGGACTGAAGAAGTGTTCCAAGCAATGCTTCCAGGTTCAAGGCTTGTACAGTCATTTACCTCTGGAAAAGACAAGACCAAATATGTGGCTAAATTTGGATTGGCGCCATATATAAAAAAAAGACCTCATCACGGAGGTCCAAAAATGCGGTGTGTTTGTAATTATGTTCGACGAGACACTGAACCAGAAAACCAAAAGCAAACAACTGGTCTTGCATGTGCGTGTATCATTATAAATTGGTAAGGACACTCTTTTGGGAAGACTTTCTCTAGTGCCAAGTCACTGTTTTGTTTATTATAGAATATGAATTGTATTACAAGTATATTCACAAAAGCTCAGGAGTAGACATCAGAACTTGAACAAAAATTGGTCACATGGAGACCTGAAAACA
>NC_048430.1:12392332-12402528 GCF_013103735.1 Etheostoma cragini
AAGTATATTCACAAAAGCTCAGGAGTAGACATCAGAACTTGAACAAAAATTGGTCACATGGAGACCTGAAAACACACATATAGATACACACACACACATACACACACATTCCCACACCGCAAAACACTCATACACACTGCTGTCTACTCTCTCTCTATGATGAGTCCTCCACAAACTGCAACCCATCCATCTGAGTCTCTCTCTCTCTGTGTCTGTTAGGCACACAAATCATATAAGAGTCTTTGCATTTTAAAAGCAGCTGGATTGGCATTTAATTATTTTTTTTGTTCAAAAGGAACAGTGTTTTTTATTATTTATGTAATATTCACTTGATGTTATTTCACCTGAGGTTATAACCATTTGTTCAAGGGAAACAAATGTTCTGAAAATATTGTAATAATATAATTTAGGACAGCAATTACATTTTTGTGTTATGCTTTCACATTACACACATTAAGTCAATGTTCTTAAACTCAACCGATTACTGTCATTTTACCATACTGTAAATTTTGTGTTTACCTGGAAAGATTACTGTATATTTCCACTTTGTATTTTCATCGTAAGTTTGGTCTTAAATTTCATTTAGAATTGGTATTAAAAAGTCTTAAATTTGACTTGTTAATACCCGTAGCCACCCTGCTCTCTAAACCAGTACAGTAGCTTAACTGCGCTGACTGACGCGTCCTGAATCAGTCTAAATAGCCCTTACTGTAGCAACATTGAGGTGAGTTTAATACGATTAGCCTTTTAATAAGAACCAGTCCAACAGGGTTAGGTAGCAGGAATTGACCATTACCAATTATTAGTAGTTAATGAAACCAATAACCAATTTTTTGAAACCGATATGCATGTATAGTGAAATCTAAAATTTTTGAGTCAACGATTTAAAGTTGGGATTTTGAATGTTACAAACGCCAACACAAAACAGAGCTGGAGCAGAGCCAACGTAGACCACTTTTACATAATCAGCCAGGGCTGATAATCGGTCTATCTCTATTAGGTAGGTTAGAAGCATTTTGTCTCTCTCCTGTGACTGGGAGCTGTGATCTCGCCACGCAGTCACCGTGGAAATAAAATGACTGCAAAGCATTGGCAAATAAATGAGATTCATCCAAAAGCAGGGTAAGACATGTTCCCTTCTACATCAGGTACATGGCAAGATCCCACTCCCGAGTCAAGTTAATTTTCGAACCCCCCGCCAGCCCGCCCTCCACCCTAACCCTCCCTCCATTCTCTGTCAGTTGCAGGGGGAAAAGGTGCCGTAGCCGTATGACAGTAATTAACAACTGACAAAAATATCCCCCTCCCTTAACATGAGGTGGCAAAGCACAAAAGCCAGAGTTATTTTCTCATTAATTTCCCAGCCCTGCTCACTTTTTTCTCCGAGACGGCAACGCGAGACCTGAGCATGGCGCTTAATGAGGCCCCACTGTTTGTTTGTGTGGGGTTGGGGTGAGGAGAAGTGCTGCTGCTGTCTGACAAGTGTGATCCTTCAGGTCGCCTGTAGATCACTTCTCATCAGGATTCTGCTTTGAAACTGTCAGTGTCCGTCAGATAACCTCGGTTAGGGTTCCACGTGTGTCTCTTTCCTCTATGATTTATGACCCAAGTCCCCATTTCATCCTCTTTGCTCTCCCAAGATTCAAACAATAGGTCGTTGCTTCCTGCCATTGGAAAAGAGTCAATGTGCTTACAATATATATAGGTGCTTGTCTAATGTATATGAGAGCATGTGTTGTGTTCGCGTTTTGAAGCGTGTTGGCTACCGTTCTTTGAACTGCGTGGCGAGAGAGAGTTGATTGTGATATATGATCTCAAAATTCTTGCACACTGTAGCTTTAATCTGCAGAACTGACAGAGATCAAAACAAATAAAGTACATATTATCATACTGTGTATATATACCGGGGTTGAAAGGTACAGCTTGTGTAATGCAGGTTTTCACTTCAGTTTAGGTATGTTTACCCTTGTCTAAATCCCAGCATTTGGGATTGGTGACGTTGTCCAGGTGATTTCTACATTGCCAACATCTGTTAATGTCCCTAATTTTTCCCAATCTATCCATGACTTGTCTGTGATGTTAGTAATGTGTAGACTCTCAGAGACAGACAGATGGTTTGCAAGTCACATGGCAGATTTAGCTTTCTCCCCCTCCCTCTGTCTGTTTGGCTACTTCTACTCCTCTTAACTTTCCTTCTGCCTCAATCAATAACAGGATTTGACTGGTATAGATTTTCAACGTCCACTTCTGTCAGACTGAAGAAGTCTTTGGCACCTCTTGATTGTTGTAATACTCCCCTCCTTTATAAACAAAGACAACTCTGGTTAGAAAAAATCAAAAGGTCAACATCAAACCTTGTAATAACAGTTTAAATCACAGATCTAGCATTCTCCCATAAGTCTGTTTTATGAAGCGACGGTACCTGATACTGATTCCGATACCTGAGCATGCATACCTGCCAATTCCAATTGCTTATCCAATACCAGTGTGTCATATGGTTTATGTTTTAACCGCTGTATATTACTATACCTATTTGGATATGAAATGTTTTTTGTTGTTCGGTGTGGCTCAGGTTTAACTCTTTGTGAAACGTGAACAAACCCAAAGAATGAATGCCCACCATCTCTAGTTCTATGCGCTCTCTGTCTTTCTCTTTGCCATTTTGGCGTCGTCCTTCTCACTGTCGAAGAGCCAGACCAAGCCTCATCAGTCATAACTACACACAGCACGAAAGAAAGAAAGAGAGAGAGAAAGAGACACTTCCAGGATCGCTCAGGGGAAGCCAGAGTTTGTAATTCACGTTTGTTCCTTTTAACAAGAGGGGAGAAGGGAAGGCAAACACCTCACTGGCACATGAATGTCAGCCTCAAATGAAGCTACAAACCCCCTTATTTGCCCTAACCCCCCCCCCCCCCCCCCCCACACACACACACACACACACACACACACACACACACACACACTCTTTGCTTTCGGATCTGCGTTGCATCAGACCGAGAGGATAGGTGCCATTACGCCTGCATATTTAAAGCCACCTCAATGTGTGGAGCAGGTGGCGCACAATGCACTCTTGTTGTCAAGATGGCAGATTTCATAATGCTTTCAAATGGCACATAACGGGGAGAAGCCTCGCAGGACTGCCAAGAACAATTTTCGCCGGGAGCCAAAAGTGGAGCAGCAGGCTGCAGCCTCGTACCTTTTCAACAAAGAGACAAGGGGAAGGGGGGGGGTGTCTCGAAATGCACAGCGTGGGCTAGTAAATCACCTTTTTATCTATGGAGTTTGTTTGCGGAAATCTAATAAGCAGGAAAACTGTCCTATCCCTTCCATCCTAGCCAAAAAGCAGCAATTAGAAAATGTAATAACTACATAGCAGGTAAAGTCTTCATGAAGGACATGTGAGGCCATGTTTCCTTTGACAATGTAAACCGAATGAGAAAGTTTGTATGCAAGTGTGATTTATTTTGCACAAAAAAGTTAGTGGCTACGTTTACATGCACATAATATTCCAATTGTTTCCCTTATTGCCAAAAAGATGATAATCCGTCTAAGCTTTTTACATGGCCAATGAAAGAGTATATTCCACTCATATTCCCGTTTACATGCAGTTTACATCCCCGTTTACATTCATATGCAAGTCTCTTGACTCATTTGAAATGTCAGCTGGTTGGTTTGTGTACAACAACGTTAGCAACTCACAGAGCTGACCGTAAGCCGTAGGAAGGCTGTAAACCGTTGCAAACTGCAGTAAAAACCAGGATTGAGACGCAGATTCTGAACGCGTTGTCTAGCTGTCCAAAGATCCCGTGTGTGGCCGTCCGTCCCGTTGTTGTGGCTGGCGTGTGGCGTTTGATTCCCCCGTTGTTGCTTACCATCAGGTCTGAAAATTATGACATCTACTAAAGATGTACACGAATACGTCCAAAACCCGTCTAAAGCGTCGAGCACAAACTCAACCCTTGATTGGCCGACGTCGTTTCCCTTGCCCCGGGCCACCCGGCCACTCGATTGGCTGAATCCTGATCACAATAAAGGTAATACAAATTCTCAAACTGACAATCTCCTCTCGATCGCTCACTTGGCGATGCTTTTCTGTCTCATCCGCCCGTTCAAATAAGTCAACAGATGTCAAGAGGACTCCTCCCAACCAACGCCACCACACACACACACACACACACACACACACACACACACGACCCACCTCCAACACTGTTTGTAATGAAATCTAACACTTGGAAGAGGAGAAGTGGACCGGCCACCTGTGCATCCAATTGTTTTCGGCATTCGCAGACACAAAAACAGGAAAAAAGAGAGAGAGAGAGAAGAGAAAGAGGGGGAGAATGGGTAGAGGAATCAAAGCTGCACAATAACACACACATACACACTGATACAAATGCAAACAGAGAAGAAAGGAATGCAAACCATTTAGGACATTTTAAGAAAACAAATGGGTTGACAGAATGTTTGAAAGTTTTAGGACACACACACACACACACACACACACACACACACACACACACACACACACACAGAGCTGTGACAATTCCAAATGTTGCTGTACATGAAAACAGAGCTAGAAAGAGAGAATGGGTATTGAAAGATTCCAGTAAAGCACACATGCACCTTCAATTGCACACCTACACACACAGTCACTCTTAGTTTCTCACACACACACACGCACGCACACAGACACACACTAGAAAGGAACAGCCAACTACTTCTAAATGTGCCCCTGACATTGCTTGTCACAGTCAGAGGCCTTGATCAGGATTTTCTCACAGGACCTCCTACTCAGCGCACACACACAAACGCACACAAGATCTGGGAGGCAGGGGGGAGAGGGGGCTGGGGGGGGGGGGTAAAAAGCTAAGGGCCATGTTGGAGGAAAAAGGGGAACCCAGCAACATCTGCAGTCTCCGTTGTTGATAGCGTTGCTGCCAGCTTGGAGTCAGATCACACACGATGCTGTGTGTGATCTGACTGCAGTCTGGGCTCTACCTCTTGGCCAACCTTCCCCCCCCCCCCCCACCCCCACCTCCCCCGCCCCTACCGTCTCAGATCCATACTTCCAAACCTCCAAGCTACCACCTGTTAGTTAATTTGCTGCGATGAAAAGGACACCGTGATACTCTGAAGTCAAACTCCGTCCCTCTACCTCCTTTTTCTTCTCTTTTGTCTGCATCTCTCTGCATCACTTTCTCTTTCTTGGTGCTGATCCCTCTCTCGGAGGGGTTCGATACACCCACTACAGTTTTTCCGGACATGGAAGGGTTCAGGCGATGTTTTTTTTTTTCTCCCTCCCCATCTTCCCCCTGAGTTGAGCTTTGATGTGAGAAGACCGGAGTCACAAATCCTTGTCCATTTACCCTCTCCTAACTAGGGGCTTGGCACAACCCCACATGGCTAATGATTTGAGATACTCTAATTAGGCCAAAATGTGTCTAAAGATGCAGTTGCGCCCCCCAGACTTCCAGTACCTCCCATGCAAAAGAGATAAATAGACTAAATTTCTATGTAGCATATTTTTGAGAAGTATTTTCTATCGTTTCATGTCTTTCGGCTGTTGGTAAGTCCCTGCTGGAGGGCTGCGTGTGGGCGTGGCTCGCGTTCTTGGAGCGATCCTATTGGATCTGATTCATCATAGAGGCTCAGCTGATGATTTGATGATTTGGGGAAAATCTAAAAGCTCTGCATATGCTGTGTTGGCTTTCAAGAGCGGCGTATAAATGTAAATGCAGCAAAACATGGTTAAGCAAAGATATCCACTTCATTTCTGCAGCAAAGCAACATTCCTTGTTGTTTATATTGTTTACCTGATGGCCATTGTTCAGTAACAGCAGTATGGACTTGTTATGGTATTTACCGACTTGAATTAGATTTTTGAAGTAGGCAATACAAGAATCAATAGAAGACAAAAAGAAGTTTTAAATATCTATTAATACACCATAGCTACCTGTGTTTCACAGTAATACTAACAGCCAAAACATCAGAAACGTAGGACTGCATTTGAAATGTTGTGAATTAGATTTTAATATTTGAATTACTCATCAAACTAACTCTTGACATGGCAGTTGTTACTGGAGGAAATAGAGAGATCGAAGTAAACAATAAAAGCTGAAGGTCCCAAAACCGAAAGTCCCCCTTCTCCCCGCAACAAAGACGACGTTCGCAATACTTTAAGATCCAATCTTACATCCATGTGGATTTCCAGCCATAGATAGCACACTTTTTTATGTCAACATTGATTTTTCTCTCCTCCACCTCCGCCCCACTCTCCTTTTTAATAGAGGAGAGGATGCTTCAAATCGCCATTTGCCCAAAGCAAGCTTGACATTCTTGCCTCTCAAAAAGCCATTCCCTCTCTGTAGTTCCGACCCCCCCCTGTCTCATCCAGTAAGGGCGAGGGAGAGACGAAAACTTCTGAGGGTACCAAAAGGTAGCACACTAAATCCCTCCTATGTAGGTGTGTGAAGTTCTGACAGTTGTGTCCTACTTCGAATCGATACGACCCCCCCCCCCCCCCCCCCCCCCCCCCCCCAGCCTGAAAAGCATGTGTTTGTACAGCAAAAAGACAAGGTATTTCCAGACCCTTCAATCAAAGGCCTCGTCTTCAGAGATTCACCGCCAGGCAACTTTTCTCCAAGCCGGGCCAAAACAACTTCTGAAAAAGTGTTCGCAGAAGTCTCGAGTAGTTGTTGCATTCACTCTTCTGTTGTGTGCTCAATTGCAAGTTGTTGTTTCCGTCTCCGTGTCTGGCTGTCGCCCTCTGTCTCTCTCTCTCTCGCCGTCTCACTCTCCTCTCAGACTACTGCGAGGTGTTAAAAAGGAACCAACGGGGGATCTGTTCCTGATCTGCTCCATTATGCAGGTCTGTTCCTGTGCTGTCTGTTGCCGCCTCTTCGCACCTCATATTGCGTTTTCGCCCGTCGAGACACACACACAGACGACCGTACGTACGCAGAGGGAATTGAACTTTGGCTGCCTTTGTGCATCTTGTGCCAGGTGTAAGGCTAAGAGGTGTCGAACCTAGTCTCCGCCCCCGTAGGCCATTCAGGCATGTTTTTCGAAAAGAGAAAAGAAAAAGTGTCTCTGTGATCCAGGCATCCGTTACAGGCTGTGTGGGCGATGCTGCTGCTTGTTTGTTGTTCGTCTCTGGCCCGCTCTTTGCAGAAATGGATGGACTCGTAACTGCTAGAGTAAAGGTGCTACATGTAGCCTGGCATTTGTCACGACCGACATGTCGTTATCAGAAGAATTGTGATACCTTGGTGTGATTACACCGCCAGAGAAATGAGACCAAGCTGGAGTTTGACTGATAATGGTGTCTTGTGTGATTCCTTTAATTCCATCAACCCTCTGTTTTCTACCATCTGCCACCAACTTCAACTGAATACTGACATTTGTCAGTATTGTATATCCGTTTTTTTGTGTAATTCCATATCAAAGCACACTGGGGGATTCACTGTAGAATGCACTTAACGGCTTCAAACTCACACTGCGAGTGCTTTCGAAGCACAGGATCTCCCCTTTTCCCTGAGCTGAACCGCCAGGAAATGAAAGTCGACATTGACCACCCTGCCCACATCCAAACCCACTTGTACGACTCAACAGGAGCCGCTGTACTCCTCTGACCCCGCTAGCCCCCTCTATATCCCTTGTATGAATAAAACATGGCGCCCCCGCTACCTGTTTCTATGTGTACATGTAGGGTCGCGCAGGCCGAGCTCTCTCTCACACAAACACACACACATACACAGGAAAACATACACACAGTCGATGCAGGAGAAGCAGCCAGCGAGCCTGGCCTCTGAGGCCTGACCCTGCACAAGTTTGGCACGTACACGCACAAACCTCACATGCACGTTCACAAACACACATGCTGGCTCTGGCATCCACCGAACAGCCATACACATAAATGCTCACACACTGAGACGCACATAACCAATTTCAAGCGCTAAGCTAACATGATACGCACACACACACATACACACACAGGCAAACAAAGCCCACACACATCCAGTGTGTACCTTGGAGGCAAGGTTGGGGGTTGAAGTGAGCACTGCTGGCAATAAGGTGAGCAGCTGTGCAGTGCCGTGGATGAAAGACGAGCATCAGTAGGCCTGCACTCTGTGTGTGTGTGTGTGTGTGTGTGTGTGTGTGTGTGTGTGTGTGTGTGTGTGTGTGTGTGTGTGTGTGCATGTGGAGAATAAGTTTCCCTCAGTGCTGATTGCAGTTTGTTTTTACTATAACTATATACTGTATATATTTATCATAACTATATCATATATAATAAATGGTGATTGATAATTTATAGAACTTTAGTCAATAGTTTTTTTACTATTAACAAACAATGGAATGATAATTAAGAATGTTTAGAAATAATTAGCGATGCTATAATTAGCTTTTTTAACAGTTTATGGTTGCACACATCATCACATCTGATATATTAATACTGCGTCCAAGAGCAGCCGGCAGTGTATTATCACAGCCGGCATATAATAATACTGCAGTATTGTTCTGTTGGGGATCATGACTCAAAACAAAATGTTGTCCCTCTGATGTCTGTTTTTTAAATTTGTGATAACATGTCGGGATCTCAGAAGTATGTTGTTAAAATGTAAATAATATATATCATTTTAGTTGTTGTATCAAAGAGACTGGAACAGACCTCGTTCTATTAAATTTTACATTTCTTAATGATTTGTAAACCTTTTAAGACATAATGGATAAACTGTTAATAAACACTATTTTCCTATTATAAAGTGGCAATTGATGATTATTATTTCTATAATGGTTAATGAATACTTTGTAAAGTATCTATTAAAATTTTTTAGAAAACTATTATCAGTGCACAAATAATCATCTCTTTCACAGATCACCCCAGAAGAGTTATTGATAGATAACCCATATTCTAAGCCTTAGTCCCAACTTTATTATAGATATCTGAATGTTTATAGCAATTATTAACCATAATTAACATGAACCATTATCTCAATTTACAAACATTATTTTATAGGATGCTAAACTAACATTAATTCTAACATTTCTTATATTTAAAAAAACATTATAAATCATTTTGGTTTACAGTAAATTGTGTGTGTGTGTGTTGTTTATGTGTACGTGTTTGTTTGTGTGTACGTGTTTGTGTGTACGTGTACTTGTGTGTGTTTACGTGTATGTTTAATTGTGTGAACGTGTTTGTGTAAGTACGTGTGTATGTTTGTGTGTACATGTTTACGTGTTTGTGTACATGTGTATGTATTTGTGTGTACATGTGTATGTGTTTGTGTGTACATGTGTTGGTGTGTATATGTATGTGTTTGTGTGTACATGTGTTTGTGTGTACATGTGTATGTGTTGTGTGTACACGTGTATGTGTTTGTGTGGACATGTGTATGTGTTTGAGTATGTTTGTGTGCACATGTGTATGTGTTTGTGTGTATATGTGTATGTATTTGTGTGTATGTGTTTGTGTGTACATGTGTATGTGTATTCCCATGCTATGCTATTTTATATTAAATCAGCCGCCTGCACAGCTTTTGGCAGCAGAAATTGCGTGCAAAATTATTAATTTCAGAGTACCAATTAGTAAATCCTATTCCAAGATAGTGATGTAACGTCAACCCAGATTTATTTATCCACCCCTTTAAAAAAACAAACATAATCATAAACATGAGCTACCATCAGTGGTGGAATGTAACTAGGTACATTTACTCCAGTACTGTACTTAAGTACAAATGTTGAGGTACTTGGCCTCCAGGTCCAGCTGAGATGATGAGACCCTTAAACACACAGCTGGTTGGATCCTTTACTCTTTCTACAATGGGAGGACAGTTCTTTACTTTTAAAATTTTAGATTATATTAGATAATACTTTATTCATCCCACAGTGGAGAAATTCCCTTATTACAGCCGCAGTTTTCTACAGTTAAAAGCAAAACAACATGCAAGTAATCAAACAACAATGTGCAAAAAGTACTGAATGAGTGGAATGTGGCATTATATAAAAGGTATTGTAAAGTGAGGTTGCCATAGTACAAAAACATATTTCAGTGTAAGTAACGTTAAAAATAAATTGAATATGTAATTAAATAATAAAGCAACATTATCAGGTGGTGCAGGTGTTGTAGAGTCTGACAGCGGCCGGGATGAACGACCTGCGGTCGTACACCGGGGGGGGGGGGGGGGGGGGGGGGG
>NC_048430.1:12402599-12407681 GCF_013103735.1 Etheostoma cragini
GGATCAGTCTGCTGCTGAAGAAGAGAAGGTGAGAGGTGTTGTCCATGATGGATGTCAGCTTAGCTTACATCCTTATCTCCCCCACTTTCTCTATGGGGGACTGAGCTATAGATTACCATACCAAGTTGGACAGAAATGTATAATAATGTGCACCGCGTCATTACATTTTATTGACAAATATAGTCATATATATCTCAATGATGTTTTACTTCCAGAATGGCTCTGTTGCTGGCCAAAGTTCCGCTGGATGTCCCTATTTTTTGGCTGTTTGTCTGTCCCCTTCCTCTTTCTTTGTAAAGAAAAACCAGAGCACGTTTATCTCCCATCTGGGAATGCTACGTGGACTAGCCAGACCTTCCTCCGCAGCGCTGTGGAGAAAGGTCTGGACATGCTAGACAAGGGATAATGGGGCTATTTTTGCTCCATTACATGTATCTGACAGCCATTGTTAGAAGTGGCAGTACATACAGTGGCTTGAGAAAGTTTACACACCCATGCTAAAGTTGATTAAAAAGAGGAATAAAAAAAACATCTTATGGAAATTGATCTTAATGCCTAAATTAAAACAAATTGGGAAAATCCAACCTTTAAGAACACCAATTTTCTTTGTGAATGATTAATGTATCGTAAATAAATAAATGTTCTTTTTACAGGGGGCATACATATACACACCCCAATGTTAAATTCCCATAGAGGAAGGCATATTTTAATTTTTCATGGATATACAATACCATGATAAAGTTCCCTTGGCCTGTTGGAATTAAAATAGTACTACTTTTTCTTTTGGGAAGTATCCGCATACTTCCTCCAATAATAAATAGCTCTGCTTAGTGGATAACCATGTGTTCGCTTGTATCTCTCGTTCAGTTCGCAGTTGTCTACACCACTGTATGCATACAGCGTGGTGTGTGGGTGAGGTGCAGTGTGTGTGTGTGTGTGTGTGTGTGTGGAGGGGGGGATTGCCAAGCCTGGAGCAATTCCCTTCCTTCCATGCAACCTGAATCCTTTTGGAAAAGGGTAGTGGAGTGTATACAAGTGAGATGATCAAATAAATCAGCTGGATTTTGTCCCCTCTTGTCTAAAACATGAATATTAAATACATTAGGATCACAGCAGGAAGTAAATATGTCACGCCTGTAATCCCCAGTGATCTGCTGGTCACTTTGGGTTTGTGTTTGCGTTAGAGACGCGGGGATATTTACTCCAACATGTGAGGCGTTTAGGTGACGCTCTCATCCAGAGTGACTCAGTGATTGTAAAAAAACAACAAAAAAACACATGCAAAACCTTAACAATACCCCACCCCCACACGTCTTCTGGTCAATGATGCAGTCTCCCTCTGGCCCAATCAGTACCAAACATGTCAGTTTCTGCTGATGTATAATTGTAGTACTCCCCTGTGACAAATAATGCGATTTTGAAAAAAACAGAATCCATCGTTTTGTCAAAATCTAATCAGAGGCGTTTGGAATAAAACTTGGCAGAGAGAACAGCAACTAACTAATGAATGTTGAAATTTATTGGAGGATGAATGATTTGATTGAGCCTGAAATAGGCTGCCTTTGAAACCTACGTTTTTGTGACATGACAAGCAGCCAGAATCAGCTTTGACCTTTGGTGTCTGCATTCATTTTCATCTTCATCGTCGTCTTTCCATGCACGTGCGCTGCAATCGCACAGATGGGTCAGTGTTGTAGGTGTGAAGTAAGGAGACGGAGAGAGTAGACAGGGGAGGCCAGGACGGACGGCCGCATATTGACACGTTATGCTCATTAGCACCAACATACCACGTTTCTCTCCTGCCTCCACCTGCTCCAAATCGCTCCCAAAAATCCAAACCACATTTCAACGAGAACGTCGGCAGAGAGAGAAATTAGGAGTTTGTGTTGTTGAAGCCAGCGCAGAACTAACTTTGTATCTAAATACAGCATTGAGGTCATCACAGGACACTAGAACTCGCCACTGAAACCGAGGAATTAATAAAATGGTTGCCCAGACACAAAGATCAAATGTTCATAGAATGAAGAATCCGGCTCAAACAAGAGAGCAGACCGGCTGCACCCCTGAGGATTTGCTTCCTCTCCCTGTCTCTGTCTGTCTATTTTCTCTCTTTCCAAGTCACTCCTGGCTGGCTGCTTTATCACACAGCAAGGCCGACCTGCGCAACACCTTCCGCAGGCCAGATGGCGATGTCGAAGGCGACAGGAGCAGCAGATATCTGCCAGAGCAATCTGCTGCGAGCAGGTGTCGGCTAATTGTCTCCGAGAGCTGAGGCAGCGGCGGGCGCGTGCCAGCGCTACCTGAGTGGAAACAAATATCTTCATTTAGCCGTGGTTTGTCAGGGGAGCGTACCTCCGAGCTCTGAAACATAATAGGCCAAGCCCAGACGGGAGGAGGGCGCCGGGCTGGAGCAGGCAGCCCGTACAAAACAAGTGTACCTTTGTCAAACGGAGACACAATGCCTCTCATAGCTACTGGTGGCAGAAACACACTTGACTGTCGTAATCATGCCTAAGTGGATCCAGAAGGAAGATTAAACAAACTTGGCAAATTGTAAAGAGCGCTGTGGATGAAGGTGGTCCAACATTTCATCAAGTTTACAGTGTGATGCATGTAAGGAGCCAGAATGAGACAATGCTCTCTTTCAGAGGGAGAAGTTGGATTTCTTTTGCGTTCAAGGACATGTCTCCAAATGCATGAATCTGTTGCTGTATTCCGTGGATTCTTTTTTACCACAATTAAATTGGCCAACAATGTGTGAATTAGATCTATGTTGCTTCATAAATGACATACTGGGGCAAGGATTGCAGTTTGCTGAAGTGAAGTGAAACAGTGATTGAAGATGTATAGGTGTATATACAGTAAGATAATACTTATAATAATAATAATAATTTATAATATCCGTGAGATGGTTTCATCAAGAGGCATGGCCAGCAGTACCTTTTCTTTGTCACAGCACTTCACTAACGGTCAGCTAACGTTGTCCTACCAGGAGAGCTGAAGAGACCTGTTACTCTGACCTCTATTTGGCACTAAATCAATCTTAAGTCTTGATAAATCAATCTTAGGTGTTGATGTGCCCCGCCGTTTAATTTTAAGTTTCTCCTCTTAATGAAGAATTTCAAATGGCTTTGCCAAAATCAGCTCGACAATATTAGCATTGTCCGCCATCGTGTGCAGTTTAGCTGGCTGGTTCCCCCCTACAACACTAGCCTAGCCTACTGTATGAATGAATGAACAAACGATCTAACAAAACAATATTAAACCCGAAAACAAGGAGAGTGATGTATAATTGTAGGAAATGTACGATGAAAATTGGCTAGCAATTTTGCCAAGCAAATAGGTTGCAGCAGTCCGTCTTTCAACAACACTCTCAGTTTCAGCGACTCTTTATTGGACCAAATCGCTGTCAATCAATAGGAGGTGCAGCCTTTTGACTGAACCTGCAGTCATCACGCAGAAGCCCAGCGCCCAGGCCAGCCCACTCCTCCATTCACCCCCAGAGAAACTCCTTGGGCGGGACTTAATCGCAGCATTTATCCAATGACCGTCGAGTTTTGAAGCACTAACAAAAAACTGTTAGTATAGTATATTTGACCATTCATCTTTTGACATTTTAGGGGAAATCACTTCTGATATATACTGTGTATATACAAATACACACACACACACACACACACACCCACCCGGTCAAATGTTTGGGGTCACTTAGACATTTCCATTGCACTCTATTATAGACAGAATACCAACTGAGATCAGCTGCATTGTTTTTATAATCAGGGCAGCAGTTTTCAGATTACGTTATATGTTTACATAATTGCAAAAGGGTTCTCCAATGTTTTCTCAGTTAGTTTTTTAAAATTATATCAGATTAGTACACAGAAATGGGCCTTTGGAACGTTGGATGAATGGTTGCTGATAAGGGGCGATGTAGATATTGCATTAAAGATCAGCCCCCCACTCAGATCAGCTGGGATTCTCTCTATGGTTTGGTATGGAAATTTGTGTAGTGTAGTGTATACGTGGGGTGTATAATATTTATTTTATATTTAGCATCTGCACTGTATGTTGTGCATCAACCTCTCAGATTTTGTTTTAAGTTCAACTTTTCCCTTATTACGCCGGTGCCCGTCAGCCGACGTTCACACATGGGTTAAGGAGAATAAATTCCACATGCGCTCTCCGATTTTATTCAGGTACCGGCTCGCTGCTTCATAGACTCTGACATTCCCATTGTGTATTTAGAGGAAGGGGGTGGGGGGGGGTGCTCAGTCTGACAACAGCCTTTCTCTCTTGTCAAGAGATCCTTCAAACGGAGCCGTCTGACCGTAGAAGGGGAAGCAAAGTGCTTCTAATTGAAGTGCTTCTCTTTTCACAGACTTCTCTGTTGCACTACAAACTTGACGTGATATGCAATGAATCACGCTGTTCATGTTCCTGGAAAATGGTGTTAATGAGTTTATTTACACTAAACTCCGACCTCATTTTGAGCTATGCAAGGTAGCTGGCTGTTCCCTTGGCTGCTCTGCGCAACGCTGCACCAATCAACCGTAACCCATTTGGTCAATTAATGCCTTTTTTTCTGCTGGTCTAGTGTAGATGATGCAAGGATGTTTACAGATGTTTTTTCTGTGTGGCTGCAAACCCGTTTGATCCACTCTCTGAATGCAACACAGCCTGACACAAGCAACTGGATGCGTCTCAGTGCACTTTGCATCACTTTCCTCACGGTTCTCCACCTACTTCTAAAACCCCATCTGAAAGGAGAAGGTTTGCACCCTTAAAATGTGGAAAATAAAGTGAAATAGAGGAAAAGTGTATACCCCACACAAGTTAATTAGGGAAGTAAATTACATAGCTTTTACAGAATCCCACCAGGAGTGCATTGAACATCACAGTTAGATGATATGTAACAGTGCAGGAACATCAGCAAATGGAAATTTCTTTTGAGCTATGGGACTGCTGCTGCCCGTTGCATCAATCCAGATGCATCCTACGGAGCGCTCCCCCGCTATGGGAGAAGCGAGGCCCGGCTCTATTTTTAAATCTCAAATACAGGGTTGAGTCTTTAAAAGCTTCCCA
>NC_048430.1:12407691-12424599 GCF_013103735.1 Etheostoma cragini
CCCCCCCACACACACACACCCCTGACCCAGCTCTCTTCAGGCTTTCCCCTGGTCCATTAAGAGCTGTGTCACCAGAGGAGTTCTAGTATTACCATGTGTGGCCTCTGTTGTTTCTAAAGCAGGAAGTGCCCAGTCAGGTTTAAGTGTGCTGTTGCCCCACAAGCCCCCGTTGAGCTCGGACTTTAACCCTTGTTTCCTGCCGTTTGCAGCTCGTAGCTCTACACAGCCCGGGTCAAACGTCTACAACCTCTGTGCTTTCAGACTCCCCAGCTCTGTGTCCTGCTTCTTTTGGCCACTTTTTGCAATTTTTTCTCTCTGTATCTCGCGGGTTATATCAGCGGGAGTAATACATGCCATGAAACAGCTGTACCTGTCAATATCAATATCAGAAATGGTTTTATTGCCTCACTAACTTACACTTATGGGGAAATTGCCATGGTGGAAGTTGCAAACAGACAAACATATTAAACATGATTATGAAATGAACAATAAATATAGAAAACCAAATATATATACAGAACATACAAAGTAACTGTTGCCTAAGGAAAAAGAGGCTGGATGGTTTAAGTGCAAAATTTGCAAAGGATTTTGACAATTTTCCCAATATGAATGGAAGCCTTTCATTCTTCTATATATAAAATAAAATACAGAAAAAAATTAAAGAGCATAGCAACACACCAACAGGGAAAAGAATGGCTATATGAAGTATTACAAACAATGTTCGATCTGTGCAAAAACAATCCCCACTGCACGACACGATAAATGTGGAAATGCCAACCACCGGCTCGTCGCATCGATCTGAAAGACTGGCAGAGTGATAAAAGTAGTCGGATCTGAGACGAGACTGGGACATCGTGAGACCGATCGCCAGTACTACAACGCTGTTGTTTTGGCATTCTTCAAACTCACGGATCTATTACGCAAACCATCATCCATCAGCACTAAAACAACTCCACATAATGCCCTTTTAAATCTCAAGTTACTCCTTTTCTCTGCCTTTTATGTGCTAAGTGCAGCATAAACTACCGAGGTGAACTCTCTTTAATGTGTTTCTGTTTTGTTGCAGGAATTTGAGAAGTTGTGTTCCTTTCAGATTTCTGGTGTTGCCTCAAAGTGCCATTTTAATTATAGTTTACCTGCCATCCAAGTGGCTGTGTATTGTCTCTTTCTTTCCTACTGTTAAAACTTGGGTGGGAATAGTAATGTGTGGGGTGCCTAGTCTTTGTAGGCTTCCTTATTGTGACACGTTGCAGATTTTGCATGAGGCAATAGACGGAAACGGTTTGCAAAAATTACAAGTACCCCCCTTTCACACGCTGGCCTACTGTAACCTGCTTGTTGAGACACTGTTTGGATCTTCTGGCGCAAGATTCAGATTTATTTTTGTCTCTGTTGCATTCTGTGTAATAAGAATATCAGCACTTGTCTTTATGGGTCGGTGAGAAGGAGGAAGAAAGCATTTAGTCAGAAAGCACATAGAATAAAATGGGGGGGTTTGGGGACACCCTGTCTACCATCCATTCATTTACAACAGTGTTTATTCATCCTTCTCTTTGTACATTTGAGTGTCATTTTACTGGGAGACCATAAAATGCCGTGTTGATCCAGTTATTTTACACCATTTTTTATATGACAGGCTTTATTGTGCGTTATGTTGTAGTTCATTCCTCAGCTCCACACAACAGCTAGCCAGTGTGTAATTACAGCTTGTAGCGAGCAGCCAGACGGAGCGATACGTGCATGAGAATCTGTGGGAGCGCTTGATTTATGAAGGCTTGCTGCGTGGTATCTGGAGTCCCAATCTTCTCGCTCACCTTACCTCCGGGGCACAACGCCCAAACATGGTGGTGATTACCGAGGTGGAGGTGGATGCCCAGAATCATGGTTTGGACCGAGTCGGACTCCCAAAAGACAATCCTGTTAGTTATCACTCTTTTTTCTCTTCCGTCCTCCTTTCATGCCCTCCCATCCGTGATGAAGTTCCTGAATTTGTGCCCAAAATGTAATAATATCCACTGCTGCAGCAATAATTCTTGACCCAGAAGCGAAAGGAAAAACATGTAGAAAACAAACAAATCCTTGAAAACGAAAAGACCCCAAACCGAGGCAATTCACATGGGACTAAATACTTCTGGCTTGATGAAATATGGCGGATCATTTGCAATGGAATGTTTATTTAACAGATACTTGACAGAAGTAGACCAGGGTTACTGACATAGACGTTATAATAGTTACACACAAACAGAACTCCAGATGATTTTGATAGAAATGTATTATGTGCTTATCTTACTAAATAATTCAAACCAGCAATTTGATAATCCACTTATAGATGACAGGTAGATGGCTTGACTCTATTTTTGTAAACTTTGCTGCTTATATTTGCATATTTATTGAGAGAAAAACATCAGTTATTCATGCTATTTTCATTCACTTACCATCAAACAAATACATTAATATGGGCATCCGGTGTGTGCTATTCATCTACAGTAACTGCTGTCTCTGATCATGATATTGTAACATGAAAGATTCTTAGCCTGTGTTGAACCTAGGTTAAGCTTTTAGAAATAATATGAAAAAAATAGATCCAAAGTTATTTTGAACAAAGATCCAGAAGTCTCTCCAGATCCAAAGTTCTAGATCAAATTTGAAACAAGCATGCATAATTGTGTCATTTAGACCGGTATAGACCTAGATATTTTTTGTATCAGAAGCTAAAACTCACTGATACAAAGACACCCGCTTCTATGCAAAGGGATCCTACCCTTTGCATAGAGTAACTTTGCAGTGTAATTTACTACTTTGCAGTGTAATTTACTACTGGCTCGACCCAGATTGCTTCTTGTTACTCTCTCTCTGTATTTCCCAGTATGGCTATGTTTAGAAACATAGCCATACTGCAGTGACTTTTGCATGCAGAATCTTGAGTGAAGACAATGTTTTGTTGGAGCTGATCAGTTACCTCTGTAGCAACTCACTTGGCAATGTCTTGAAACGGATGTTCATTAGTATTAAAAAAGTTGCACAATACGGGCCCTGTCATGCACCCGGCACGGCGCAAAGCCCAACGCAAGTGTCTTTGCTATTTTAAGACCGACGCAGTTATTAATACCAGTGCACACGTCATTTAAATAGAAAATGCACCTGCGCCCATTTTTGCGCCCAGGGGTGTGCTGGTCTTACAGGGAGGTGTGTTCAGGTGTATTCTGGACATGCTGGTATTACAGGGAGGTGTGTTTAGGTGCATTCTGGGTGTGCTGGTCTCACAGGGAGTTGTGTTCAGGTGCATTCTGGGCATGCTGGTCTTACAGGGAGGTGTGTTCGGGTGTATTCTGGGCATGCTGGTCTTACAGGGAGGTGTGTTCAGGTGCATTCTGAGCGTGCTGGTCTAACAGGGAGGTGTGTTCAGGTGCATTCTGGGCGTACTACTAGCTTGAGGAAACAGGAAGTGACATTGACCAACAAAGACCTGGTCTAAAATCAATAAAGCAGCATTTCATGGTTATTTTAACAGCAAATTAGTCAAATATGCCTAGGCTCGGTCACAGCATGTACTTACTATGCTTGTTACACACACAAAGGGAAGCATAGCAACACACACACACATGCAAAAGATTATAATTGAATTATTACGATGAAAATTCTCCATAATAATAGCAATGGGTCAAGGTCCAAAACACGCCTGGCTTTTAAAGGGAATGGGAGATAACCTCTGATTGGTTGATTGCATGTTGCAAATGACACTAAGTGCAACCCTTTAGAACCATGCGCCCGGTGCACAGGCCCTATTTTCCGCCATCAAACCAGCAAAAGTGGATTTGGACAGGCACCTGCGCCAGGCCTTTGACTTGGATCGTTAAAATAGTGCCTTATAGCTTTAAGTCACAGGGACCTCAAATAATCACTTATATCTGAAATGCCCAAATGTATTTGCTAATGTCAAATCTGAGTCCTCAGAAGATATACTCCATAGTGTTGGTGTATCCGTGACTATAACTCCTTGTTGCGACATTCTCAGTTTAATGCTGAAACATACAAATTTACAGAATAAGTTTGTCAAAGAATTAGTTCATCCAACCGGCCTCCTGGTTTACATCCTGAGGCACTTCTCCCATTTAACACAATTTACATTTTCTAATATGTTTCTTTTCATAATTGAAGTATGATGAAGGCGCCATAAGCTCGCCGGACGGCACAGCTGTGTGTGCCAGCGCGCTCGGCTGGAGATGAATCAGTGTGTTTAACTGTTTGTCCTCGCAGTACCTTCGCCGCATTGAAACAAGTCAAGTGCATCAATCCAATATGGTGTCATCTGCCCCGCGCTCGGCACAGGTGCTGCACAGGAAATGCAGTGGAGTTTATAAATCTGGAGAAAAGACCTCTTTAAATTAGGCAAGGGTTTTTCTTTTTGCTTCGTAACTGACAAGCAAAGGTTTATTAAAAGTGACTCCTTTGGCTTCTATTGTGTTCAGTCGTTTGTGCACATGACAGGATGTCAAACTCAACTTCACTGGAGAATGGGAATCGTGTCAAGGGACAGACATGTAGAGTTTATTGACATGCTTTTATATAAGAGAAAAAATCAAGTATGTTGACTGTATTATTGCATGTTTCATTTAGCTTTCTCACTTTTTGTTTGGGCTTGATAAAACCCCATAAAAGTCAGAAAAAAGGTCCTTAGCCATCAATGAAAACAAGCAACAAAAATAAAAACACGACCGTTGTCTAAAAACATTCCAAAAACATTTTTTAAAAGCTTAGAAAAAAACCTTGTGGGAAAAAATGGCAAAGACATAGAGAAAACATAAAAAAACGTTGTGAAACGTTGACTACAGGACCTAAAGTTTCTCATAACGCCCCAAAAAAGTCTGGAAAAATGCCCCTGGCCATCTTGAAAAAAAGCAACAAAACATTGAAAAAAACACCCATAAAAGTTGGAAACATATTCCAACAAGGACCTGCCAACTGGTGCTTTAATGGAATATCTGAGGGAGGAAATCATGTATTACCCACTGGGTTACTAAGTTACTTTATCGTAACCATTTGTCAAAATAATTCACAATTTCAGATTCTTCTTTAAATCCAAAATTAAGTATAATTTCATATACATGAGGTTTACTAATTAGAAATGGCAAAAATAAGTGTAGTAGTGGTAATAAGTTGATGTTAATAATAAACCCGTAAGAAGCCTTGACAAAAAAGTGTGCAAAAGGGTTTCATTTTTACCTGGGAGTACAACAAGTTGCATGGTCAACGTAAGGACAACACAAGGGTTAACAAAGGGTAGACTTCCTGGCCACACTACCCAGGATGAGCGCCTGTTTGCTTAGCATCCCCCCCGTCATGAATTTTCATCCGTTAATTGCTGATGCGTCACTGCCGACGCCATTTGCTCTTGTGAAAACAAGGGATTAAAATGTATTTGTCACTCATAAAATGTATTCATGTCCACCGCTTTGCCCTTTCAGTCGGCTCCTGTTTTACGTATCACTTGTGGCCACGACCTTAACAGACCCCGAGTTGGACATCAAACACCCTTTTGGGCTGACCTTTGATCACCCCCCCCGCTGAGGGCACATTGGAACAGACAGCTTAGTTAAAATCAGCATTTCATCCGTGGAGTTATCTCTGCCACAGAATGACCTGACGCTGTAAGTGTCGAGGCTAATAACGGCTTTGATACAGGTGGTGGACCAGGGAAGGAGATGAACTGTAATTGTCCAGGTTGTAAAACGTTTGTGTGACCTTTTTCAGCCAAAGATAGATGAGTCCCAACTTGATGATGAGGGAGCGCCGATGGAAATTGCCTCTCAGCTTTTTTTTCTCTTATGAGACTAACAGAACACACAAAATATACACTTAACAACACCCTCATTCAACACCTAGTCTATATCGGCAACGTTTGATTTCCGCGACAGCTCCGTTGCCGCCGGAAATTCCGCAATGCGCGTCCCCGTCCTCTGTCTCTGTTTTGGCGTTCTAACCTAGCTAGACTATCTGTCCAATCTGAGGACTATGGTTACCTGGTCCTCAGATCTCTGCAGGGTAAATCCAGACAGCTAGCTAGACTATCTGTTCAATCTGAGGACTATGGTTACCTGGTCCTCAGATCTCTGCAGGGTAAATCCAGACAGCTAGCTAGACTATCTGTCCAATCTGAGGACTATGGTTACCTGGTCCTCAGATCTCTGCAGGGTAAATCCAGACAGCTAGCTAGACTATCTGTCCAATCTGAGGACTATTGTTACCTGTTCCTCAGATCTCTGCAGGGTAAATCCACACAGCTAGCTAGACTATCTGTTCAATCAGAGTTTTCTGTTGACGACTAAAACTACTTCTGAACGTACACGTGTTCCACCAAAACAACTTCCTTCCTGAGACCATTTAGCTGCGGCACCGTGGCTCCGTCCAGCTCTCAGCCCCGCCCACGACGATTGTGCCAATAAACCAGATTGCATTTCCTCCCATCCAGGATTTATTTGTGGACTAGCTAGACCATCTTGACTGTCGAATGCTTGCGTTAAAGAATATCTGTAAGTCATAATAGTAATAATCTAAATGTATCTGAAAAGCCTGTCAAAGTACAAATCAGCACTAATTTGACGTTCGACATAACTGATTTATTAGAAAACAAGCAAATTAAGCATTGTTTAGTCAGAGTTTCTAGCTTTATAATAACCTTCACATCAGAAACATGCTCTTTTTCATCTACCGCGCTGCTCTTTAAGAAACTCTTTGTAACCAACTGGTTTGTTGACCGTGTCTTATAAAGACATGAGCCTTGGGTTTTTCTTCTCAGTGTACAATGTGGGTTAAACCAACAGCGCTAAGGTCCAACCCTACTCAATTTGACTCCCACTGTGCCCCTGAACGTACACTAACTCTCTGCACTTCCTTCCACAATGATTTCCTTTCCTGGCCTCTTAAGAGCTACATGGCGATTATACAATACCTCACAGTTGGCTGGGAGTTGCTGTGCTTTGTGTGACTTAAGAGAGAAGGATGGAATAGAGTCAAACAGTCATTTCACTCTCCGCTGACTCTTTGGCCCTCAGATGAAATGTGCTCCTTCAGTAGAGCTGGCTCGTTTCGTTTCCAGCGCTCACACTCTGGGAAAGTTCTGTGGTTGCTACGTGTTTGGGATAATCAAAGAAAATGTAGAAATTGGGAGATTGACACAAGATAGGGCCTGGTTCTAATTATATGCTTTGGTCTGGACTTTCCTCAAAGTGTCCTAAAGGACATTAAATTGCTCGTTTAAATTCCAGTGTTAGAAACGTTGTACGGTAAACTGATCTCTTTTCCCTTTGAAATGACGTGCCCTTGAGCGATTTATCCAAAGAGTCACTCAGGCAAAGGTGTAATTTTATCAGCTGCCAGGGAGGTGTGCACCCTTACAACCTCCAAAGTAAATGCATAATGAAACTGATTTGCACCAGTGCATATGTTTTGGAGGTTAAGCAGTGCTGCCCGTTATGTATTCACTGGCAACATTTTGCTCCATTACGAGAAGTTTCTTACCTCCGTCGACATCATAGAGATGTTGTCGGCAGATGACTCTAACAAGAAAGTCACATGCAACTACTCTGACCAGATGCCACTATCACAGGTAAACATTATTTGTCTCTGCCTCCCCAAACTGTTCCCAATGTGTTTTGTGATGTGACACCCCTGTGGTCATGGTTCAGTTAGGTCCAAACGCAACTTGGGTTCAGGTAAAGATCTTGGTTTGGCTTAAAATAAGGATAATATTAAGGTTAGGAACAAATCAAAGTACAAAGTTGTACTGCACATTGCTGCAGATCCAGTTTTCACCCTGTGTGTTTAGGTCTCTGTTTTAGCTCCAGAGTGAGACATCTCACTTCTATCTTTGTTGGGAGCTGCACATGCTCAGCAGTAAGGTAAGATCCCATCAGCTAGGTAACTCTTTTTCTGCAGATTTGGTCAGTCCAAGGCTGGATTAGCGGGGAGACTTCTTCTAGACCAGGGACACTTGGAATACCTGCACAACAGGGACAGGAAGTAGTTCTTTTGGAGATTATGGTCAACTAGTTGTCTCGGCTGTTGGAGCAGTGTTTTACCATTCAGAACGAGCTATTGAGCTAGCATGCTATGGTTAGCCACCTCGTCTCTAGTGACGTAGAAAGCCGTGCAGATGTTGAACAGCCCTCCCTGGGACGGAAGACGGAGGACATTCAGAAACTGAATCTCACTCAAAACAGCATGTATAGTGTCTTTTTTTTTTCAAGTTTGTATGCGTGTGGAAGCACCAGAGACACAAAATAACACCCAAAATCCCAGAAAAAGTGACATTTTTTTTGGTCATAATTCGGGCTCTTTAAAACCTGCGACCTAATCTGGGTTTGGTAACTGTGCCTGATTTTACCCCCGAGCCGGCACCTAGTTGTGGAAATTAGAAAAAGACAGAGGTGTCTTGTGTTAAAGTCCGATGTTTTGCCAAATTGTAATTTTCCTCTTTGAGGCATCCTTGAAACTAATAACTGCTGAATGAAGTTTTCTATCATCAGGCTGAGCAGTAATCCCTGTCCACTGTGTGATGTCTGCACTCGTTGCAAACCGCTCTAAACAGAAAGGGATAGTTAAAATACCTCAAGCACACAATCTCAGTTTAAAAGAAATAATGCCAAAGCCATTCAGTAATCCCGGCACCCTTAAAGTGCTCTCACAAATGACAAAATTGAGCTGCAATTACTTAACTTCTACCTCAACAACAGAAACCAATAAGTAGGTTTGCATCAGCTTCAGGGAATAAATGGCTTGAAATATGAAAATGATCTAAATAAAAACAAAGCCAAGTTTCCTCAAACTTGAGAGTACATTATATTCCCAGGCACCAGTTTCCTCACTCATCACTTTTCCATTACCTTCTACTATAGCATACATATCATGGAGCAGAGACACACACCTCATAGATTTCTGCAGCTCTTGTTTAGGACTATTCCAACTGCAGCAATTAAAGATGCACCTGCGTTACCTCGTCTGACGCAGCCCGGCCCGTAAAAGGACTTCCCATTGATTTGTAATGGTCTTTTCTGTATGGGAGCCAGTTAAAATAGGAGCCCTGTTACCCGACTGCATCACCCATTGACCCTCCAGCCCCAAGGGGAATTTGCATGACTCGATTGTTTAGACAAAGGTGAAATGTTTATTCCTATTAGCCAGCTTCCACACAACATACAGTATTGACCTGCAAGAACGTCTGATCGGCTATCACAAATTACAGCTGCTGTGTCGCCACCGCTCTGCACTGATGCTGCCGAGGCATCAGCGAGCCGTGTGGGGGACATGCAAACACAACCTAGGAAGAAGAAGAAAAAAATCAATGGAGTCTAGTCAGATGTTAGGTAAGTTGTCCCCGACATTTGCTTTAGGGACAGTCGCAGTTGTTTAATAAGACCCCGAGCATCTCCAATCAATGAGAGCCTTCCATTCCCCCGTTTTGAAATCAATGCAGCTGCTTGATGCAACACTGCTGACTTCTTGAGTTGGCTTCGTCGCTGTGCCGCCCAGCACTTGTTGCACTTAACTTTGGTTTTGATTGTGTCATACGTTTCTTCTTCATAGGTATAGGAATGAACACTGCTCCAAAGTAACACACATAAATCTGTGGCATAGAGTCCCACACGTTAGCGGAGAAGAGCAATAATTGCAACCCAGGAATGAGCCAAGTGCAATTCATAAATCCATCAGCACTAGCAATGAATGAGTGCACATGTTCACAGCACCCTGTCAACAGGTGTAACAAATGCCAAGTATTTCCTGTTCAAGAATGTATGCATATCATGCTTTATCTGTCATGAAATCTGCCGGTTTACTTTTTATTTTAATTTTAATTTGTCCCTGTTTTCTAACCCTCGTCCTCCTCTTCTCCCCCTCCCCTCTCACCCCTCTGCCCTCCCCTGTCGTATTGATGCACGCCCCCATGTTGGGTCCCCTGCACTACCAGGTATGACTAACTGCTATCTTGCTCCCGCGACTCTTTTGTCATTTATCTTGCTCCGCTATGCCGGCCGGCTGACTGCACAGCACGTCAGCATGCGGTGACAATAATTTGCACTGATCGGACCCCTCTGCCTACCCTGCTGTTACAAATGGCAATCGATTATCATGCGGTAGTGCTATCGACTGTCCAACACTTGTGTGTGTGTGTGTGGTTGTGTGTGTGTAGCAGGGGCTAGATTTGTCTTTGTGGGTTTCTGAAGTGTAGCAGTGCCTTTTGCAACTGCAGATTCATCCTTTGCTGTCACACATTCTAGACGTAGTCATCAATTCATCATATTTCAAATATACTGCTGAACTGTAAGTACTCAGATTGAAGAGCACTTTTTATACTGTTCCTATGCTTGATGGGAATTGTTAGTTGAAGCTTGTGAGATTATCTGGGTTTGGTAATTGTGTCTGATTTCACCCCCAAGCTGGCAGCTAGTTATGGACATGTATTTATTCTGTCTGCATTTACAGCTGCAAGTTTTTCTAAGTCAGATAAGGTATTTAAATAAAGATCCTGTGTCAGCACCAGATGTACATGCATCTAACTTAAGACCCTTCAGTGTTGCCTACCCTGGTGGATAAACTCAAACATCGTCTCTGGGAATCAAACCAACAACATGTACATTTAAATAATACTAAGGATATGAAATGTACAGCAGAGATCTACACTCATTCAGATCTACGGGTTTGTGGATATTGGATGAAGATTTATGCACACAACACATATATCCTATAAAAATAGGCATCCGCCGGCTGGTCATGTGGCATCTCTGTGAGCCTTCACCGTATCAGAGGCAGTTGCTAGTTGAGTTTCCCCAATAAAAAATGACTTTGAGCCTGGTACAGGGCACCGCAAACTGCCAGTTGTTTGGACGGACATTGTGTCAGAAAGTGAGCTCCATGGGGCGACAAGAGTTACATTTAAGCACCAAAACACATGATTCCTGGGTGAATGTATTTAGGTTTTTCCCTGGGAAGCGAACTCCGCTCCGCAGCTTGAAAGCGTTGTGTTTATCACCCCGCCCTGCTCCCTACATGCTTCACAGCAGTCCTATAAAGCAGCAATCACTGTGGTGCATACAGCGACAAATACATGGAATGCTTACGAACTACAGTGCTTTACTTCACGTAGCTTTTTATACGTATAGCTTTTCATGAGAACAACCTGTACAGGTACAGATATGGTTAGTGATGTGAGTGATCAATTAAGAGCCAAAAAATCCCAGTTCCTGTCGTGTCACAGTTTATTCAATCTGATTGGATGCATATTGAGTGAGGATCAACATTAATCAGGAGACTGAGGATTACTTACGGGCTTCCTGAGTGCGTCTCTTCCGGCTCTTTGCGATGGGGTGACGAGTACTCTCAGGCCCCTGCACAGCTGCACTACGCTGTCTGTAATTCTGCTGTATCTATCTACTTTACCCAGCTGTGTGACTTGAACATTGGTGTCCTACAAATAGAGTGTGTATAATATTGATGACCCAGATATGCGCCGTTTAATCAACACTATCGACCTGCCCGGCACCGTTGCCTTGTGCAGCCGGGGTGGAGGAGCGCTTAAAACAAGAGGGAGCGTTTGATTCCCCTGTCGGAGCTACATTAACGGCGCCCGCGCCCTCCCCCCTCAGCGCTCCTCTCTCCACCTCTCCTGCAACTGCATTGTGCTTTCGCTCAATCAATACTTGCAGCAATTGCTCAAATTAAAAGGAAAAAATAGGTTTGCTGAATCCTCACCCGGTGGCTTCCTGTGGACTCCTGGCGGTCGCTGTGGATCGCAGAGCACTTACAGGAAGTGGGGGGGAAAAGGTGTTCGAAGGGCTGATTGATGGGCTGTCTCAGCATGGCGCTCACCCACTCAGACTCCACCAGACGGCCAACTCCCTCTTTGTGCAAGACTCTCCTCTGTCAGAGAAAACATACAGTAGCCCCTAATTTACACATGTACAAATTTATCCATTTGAATATTGGGGTTTTTGTGATGTTAACCTTATCTATTATACGACATCCGCGGTTCACCACAAAGGCCAATAATAGGCCCACTTTGTTGTTGTCATCCTGTATTTGCAGGTATTCAGGCAATTGAGCATGTTTCACAGGCATCAAAATGTCATGTTTGGATATAGGGGATTTGAAGGATACACTTTCTCGTTTCCTTATTTTTTTATTTCTCTCTTCCCAGTCTGTTACTCTGTAATCACTAAGCGAATACCTTTTGAAGTCAGCGGGAGTTCAAAGCGGGTGTCAGTGAGGCTGTGGTAGACGACCCCTTCGCGTTCCAGTCGTTTTATGTAATTGGTGCTGTCTACCGTTGGGGCTGAGTCGAAGGAACATGGCCTTTATTAGTACAATCGCAGGCAGGTTTGGCTTACCGACAGTAATGTGTTCCAGGCACCACAAACACACATTTATGTGCATTCACACACACACACACACACACACACACACACACACACACACACACACACACGGTGCATCAAACAGACGGTGTCAAATCACCGATGGGTGGGTGTTTGGCTCAGAAATGCAATTACTGTGGTACAAGGATAGCTGCGTACATGGAAAACACATTTGGTGCAAAGAGCTGCTTTACTTTGGTCTTCCAAGGTGGCATAAGCAACTTTTGTTTTAAATTCGCTTTTCCTGATTATGTGATGGTGTATTGGAAGGGAAACTCACATACATGCTCTGGAAAAGGCTTATTGCCACAACACAGGAGCAGATTTGTTACTGTGTTACAACACAATAAGTACAACGCAGTCAAAATGTAAAGACAACCCACCTTCTAGGGATGCACCAATACTGATATATAAGTACATGTTCAGGTACTTACATTTAGGTGCTCGTCGACACCAATTAACGTAACAAGTACTTTATAATCTCTTTGGGGTCTGAGGGTGTTTTCAGACACACGAATAATATTAGCCTGCTCTGATATTGTTGTCAAATTGGACCAAAGCAGTATCAGTATAAGTACCATGCCCTTAGTTTTTTTTTTTTGTATTCAAAGCTCAGTGTCCATGGCCTGGACATTTTCCCTGAGAATAAAATAAATCATGTCAATCATGATTTCTAAATACTGTGTGAAGTCAAGAAAGAATGAAGAACGTAAAGTCCAATGATGTCATTCGCCTGCATATTAAGTAGCCATGTGGATTTACCGCTCCAGCAGAGACGATGGTTTATTTACGCCAGCAGCTAAGTTTACAAGATTTAGTCCAAAATGAAAGACCTTGTGACTACTTGTGTTGTTTTTTTGTTGCTTTTATAAAGACCTTAGTGGTCCCCTAATACTGTATCTGAAGTCTCTTTATATAGACCTTAGTGGTCCCCTAATACTGTATCTGAAGTCTCTTTTATATAGACCTTAGTGGTCCCCTAATACTGTATCTGAAGTCTCTTTCCCCAAATTCATCCTTGGTGCAGAATTCCAGCCACTAGAGCCAGTCCTACAACAAGCTTTCCTCAGTACGTGCCATTTTGAGTCTGTAGCTTATGACCTCATAAGGGGCAAGATTCCACATTGGCCCATTTTAGCTTTCATTTTCTCAAAGGCAGAGCAGGATACCCAGGGCTCGGTTTACACCTATTACCATTTCTAGCCACTGGGGACCACGGGCAGGCTTGGGGGACTCATGTTAATGTTCAAAAACCTCAAAGTGACAATTTCATGCCATGGGACCTTTAAAACAGCACTGCGTAGACTGCATGCAGATGGAGCAGATTGAAATATAGCTTTCTTAATGTTATGCCTGTTAGGCTGAGACATTGAGCTGACACTGCTACTCCAAATATCAGTGGTAAAGCCTTCACTGATTAAGATGTACTTTTTCTAAAAGTCATACAGCTTCAGAAACACAGTTTCGGCTGGGAATCTCATACCTTGACTCCATGAGTACATGCATGTTCGAGTACATGAGCATGTTATCAAACCGATGCTGGCATTGGAATCCGTGCATCCCTATTTATTTCCCTAATTGTCTTTGTATTAAACAAACCTGAGATTTACCATGAAGTTCAGAGTGCAAAAGACAGTTTAGGGTTTTACATCTCTTACTGTTTTTTTCTTCATACATTGTTCCTTGATGGAGATCTTCAACAGACACAGTCATACGCTCAAAACATGCATGTGGGGTGTATGTGTCCTCCTTCAACCGTTTAACAATGCTCACTCTCAGCCCTGCAGACCCGCATCCGGAGGGAAAAAAGCATCACAAGTCAAAAGGCCCATTCCCTAACCCTCACAAATTGCACGTAACTCGATTACAATGAGACGATTATACCTTATTAGCAAGGATATTATGGCGTCTTCTTACTGACCCTCATTATATAGACTCGCATCTGTGACTGAACGTTAGCACTTCCTTTTTGCCAGTGTGCATGTGTGACCTGCTAGACATTACTGCAGCTGGAGGAAGAGGGGGGGGGGGGGGTTAGAGGGCTGATCAGGATTCATGTGGTTTGGTATTTTGTAGGCAGTTAATTTCAGCGTTTCAATGATTTGACTCTAAACCATACTTTTTATTATTAGTATTAATATATGCTGTATGAATACAGGTGACAGAGTGGTCTTGGATTTAGTAGAAACTAACTTTAGTCCGAAACATTGGAATCATTTGCAGTTAGTGGTGGTATCAGGCATGTAATGCACTTCACAGACTATATGTAGTGGGGTAGCGTGATGTCTCTGTGCTATTTCATCTTGGTCTCACAACACATTTGAGAAGAGCAGAAATACAAGTTGGCTGTATGGTAGTGGAAAGGAAACTCCACCTTAAACATTGCTAAGACTTACAAAGCAGCTACTGGTAATGCATTTTGCCTTAATTTATGGGTCAATTAAACAATTTATTTTGCTCTTCTTGTGAATAATTATCCAGGCATACACAGGACGTGGGGTCCCATGTTCCAACTAATCTGCAAAACTGAAGAGCCTGAGAGTGTGCGAGATGTATAGCTTTACAACAAAATAACTAAGAATGCACACACACTAACTGTGTATGTGATGGAGTTTTATTATAGCTGTTATAGCACCTGCTAAGGCTCAGTGTCCAACCCAAAAAGGCCCATTGCACCGGGCAGCTTTTAAGTCTAGATAGGATGTGTAATTGTCTGAATGCAGAGCAGGACTCGGCTGCAGCAGGATGTGCGTGCTCAGCAAACCGTCCTCGGATAAATAAAGGGTTTTAAAAAAAACAGCCAGATAATAGCCGCCCGTGATTACAGAGGCAGTTTGCAGCGCAGTCCTCCGATTGGGGTGCATATCCGTTGTGCAACTGCTACACCGCCAACAACAGCATTTTACTCCACGTCAGCCGCCAAAATGAGAGCAACTGCCACATAATCTGTTTTTAATAGATGCTAATGCAGGAACACCTGTCATAGCAACGACAGCGCTTTTCCCCCAATATAAGCCTAAGAAGATTACACGTGTTGGGAGCAGGTATTCCTGGATTAATTATAGACTGACTGTGAATTATGTGTTGTACTCAAATGTATTTTGGTGTTTGTATATGTTATGCTTGCAGTTGTAGTCTTAATTCCATTCCTCAACCATGAATTGGTTGCTCAGGAGATAGTCGCATCTGACTTTAATTTACAAATATGGGCCCAGTTGTGATAAGGCTGCTCATATAGTACTTTATGAACTAAAACACCTCTATGATTTACTCTGGGGTAAGAAGAACAATGTTTTGCAGTAGATCTGATTGGAAACACAGGACGCACGTTGATATTGCAACAAATACGACATATCAAGTCATGTCGAGCGGTTTCAGTTCTACTTTAATGTCTCTTAAATTTGAATTTTTCTGTCTAAGTTACGCAAGTACTTTTAGACCCAAACTTTATTTGCTAGAGAAGTACTTTTCATTTCCAGTTTATTCTCTTTCTAACTCCGGTCTCTTCGGGAAACGACAAACTTCGAGCTAACGCCCTACTCGCTGAAAACGTTAGGTTTAGAAGATAATTTTGGATTGTGCAACAATGCAGGCCTGCTTGGTTCTTCCAGGGAATGATTGTAAAGATTTACAAAGAATATGTTTATGGCATTTCCTCTGTAACTGGGGCATCTTGGGACCAATTGGCAGGGATTTGGTATGGATAAAATACATATTGTATGTGGCACTATTTTTTCGTGGGAGCAAATGTTCCACCAAAACGAGTTCCTTCCGGAGACTTGCGGAGAGATTTAGCATAGCCGCCGTCGCCGAGTCTGAAGCTGAGCGCCGGCCGAGACCATTGGGATTTGTAGAAGAAATGCAAACAACCTGGGGCATTTTTATCACCCATCCCAGAATGCATCTGTGGTGTGGCCAGACCTTACAATGCAGCGCCGTGGAGACCACATCCATATGCTCAAAGTCTTTAACAGGTGCAACTTTGAAGGCAATGAAATGCAAAAGAGTCTTGCTCAGATTGTTGCATAGTGTTCACAAATGGTATCTGTTGCATTGAGCCATTATTGAATTGTGTGTTATTTATTTTTTAGTATTTTCTACATTTGTCCCCATGGAGCCTGATGCATTGCCGTCATTCCTCCGTTTTTAGAATCTAAACTTTTTCTGCGTCAGCTCCAACGCCACCTTCACTCCACCTTATCGACTCCCCCCGCCGATGACAGCCGGAGCTGCAAATGAGTGAGGCTCCACCTGACAAGATACTGGGGGGGGGTTACTGCAGAATTGGGTGAGGAAAAAGAGGGAGAAGGAGACGGGGGGCTCATTAAGCGAAGGTGTGATCAGCATGCCTCGGCGTAGGTGATGCTACCGGCTTCCGCACCTTTTGCTTTCCACACTGTAAGCGAGTCAATTTTATTCACTGTTAAAGGAGGAGGAGGTGTGTGTGTGTGTGTGTGTGTGTTTGGCAGGTGGTAGTGAGCACACTTAGCCAACAGGCCCT